>NW_026570437.1:0-131861 GCF_019649055.1 Paramacrobiotus metropolitanus | reverse complement strand
TCAGCCTGAATTAGTTTATCGAGTTCCGTAAAGGCTGTCAGACACTTGTTTGTACTGATTCAGCAGGACTTTAGAACTTCTGGGATGGTCGGCTCCGCTTGTTGGGAGGTTCTGCATCCGTTCCCTAATTGTGTTGGACTGTTTAACCGCTTCGTCCCGTCTCCGTTCCAGTGTGTTTCGAGCGTCCGCAGACGTGCCGGGTCGAACACTTGTGTATTCGGCGGATGAGCTCCGCTATCGACCTGTGTGGTCGGTAGTGGAGGCGACGATATCAGTGAAAGTCTAATGGCTCCCGGTTGTAACGTCGTCGGTTGGGCATTATCCGTTTGTGAGGTCGGAGATTTTTCCATTAAGACAGCCGTCTTCACCTGATCCATGGCTGTTCGGAGTCGGTGTTTGTCCACCTCTGTGGTGGGCAAACCGTACCGAGTGAGATCTTCAGTTAGCCCTATGTGAGCTATGAGATCGTTAATTTTCCGAACTGGATCTAAGTCGGTGGGATTCTGGATTCCATTAGCTATCCGTCCATAGATGGCTTGGAGGGCTTCTTTGCCGTCGAGGATGGTTTTCCAGACTTCTGTCGTCTGGTCATCCTGTCCAATCTGAAGTGCCATTGCATGATACCTGAGCTGGGGACCTGTTGTTCGGTTCCACCCGTCTGGCTCTGGATTATCTGTTGAATCCTTCGGTAATGCATGTTCAGTCGGACGGCTTGGTCATCTGTCGTTATCCCGTCACGTAGTTCGAGTAATTGGCGGGCGATGCGCAAGCTTCGGTGGAGGTCGTTAACTATCTGAGCTCTGTTGGCGATAGCTGGTAAATCTCCACCTTGCGTCATCCTTATGCCGTCGAGGATTCGATTTCCGACCTCGATGGCGGCCCGTACATCCGTTATCTGAGGGGTTGGTACGGCTGACGACCTCCGTTCCGCTGCTTCCAAGTTTTGGGTCAGGTGGTGATGACGGTCGATTCGGTTTTGCGCGTTCTGTATCCTTATTCGGATGACGATCAGTTCTGCCGTAGTTGCTGGCAGTCCGGTAGTCAAGTACGACTGAAGTCCTGCCATGTAGTCACGAATGACCTTCCCGTTATGTTCGAGGGCTTGCCATTCGGGAGTTCCGGCCTGTGTATCCTCCATAACCGCGCCCATTCGTTCCACGACTATTCCAGCCATTCGTAAAAATGCCCGTAGCTCCTGCAGTGTTGGGAGCGGCAGTACAGGTGGTCCTTGTGGGACCTGCTGTATCGGGTTCGGTTGGGGGGCCGGTACCATTATTGGTGGCACATCCGCGCCTACGTTCACCGCTATCATTGGTTGGGGTTGATTCGTCGGGACGGCCGCTGGTTGGGTCGTCGTCGGTTGGAGTGCTCGGATTTCGTTCTCCTTCTCCATATATTTCTTTGTCCAGTGGTCAATCAGTTCGAGATTGCCCTGGACGGCTTGGGAGTAATGTTCCTTAGTTGGATCGAGAGTGGCCAGACGTTCCTTCGTCGTGTTTATCTCATGAAGGTATTCCTTGCGTTTCTGCGCTAGGGCGTCCAGCCGGGCTAGTCGGATTTCCTCATCAATCACCGCCTGTGTGGTCGGTGCTGAGACTCCGGACGAGCGCAAGTTTCGTTCCTCGGCTCGTATCTTCCTTTCCAGGCGAGCGGCCTGATCGGTACGTTGTTGTTCCTCTCGGCCTATCCTTCCCATCTCGGCCGAGTAGTTCTCCGATGTATGGGGGATTTTTGAGTAACTCATTCTGAGTTTAACTGCCTCTTTCATCGCATCCTCCTTTTGGATACGGAGTTTTCCGATCTCCAGCAACGGTGTTCGGCCAGGCACTTGTTGGCCTGCCGAAGTCGACGGAGTTGGCTGGGACGTCGGTACGACAACCTGTGTGGTTATCGAGAAAGGGTCTGGTTCTGGGTCTCCCAGTCTCTGGGCCACATTTCGAGCTACTGCCTGCTGGCAGATTCGGAGGGATTGCTGTTCCCTTTGATAGAGCGTCTTGGTAGCCTCGTTCAGCCGTGTCTCATTATAAGAGAGCTGATTTAATAGTGCCGCTCGATAGTCGGCGTGGCTTGGATCCATCTGCGAAGTCTGCGTCAACGCGTGGCTAATCGTGTCTATGTGAGCACGAGCCAATTTCGCTTGTTGGCGCGGAGTTCTTCGTCCGTCCTTCCGTTGGTGTTAATTTCTTGGACGACCACTAAAGGTGGAGGCATCGACGTTACGACCTGTGTGGCCGTCGTCGAAACAGGCACTTGTTGGCTCTGTCCTCCGACCTGACTTCTGTGCTGATTCAGCCGGTTCATTAAGTGAGTCGTCGCGTTCGGATCCATCCAGGAACTTTGTTGTCCAGGTGGTCGAAGATGAGTCGGCGAAGTCGGTGGCGTAAGCAATATTGGCCTTGGTGGCGAAAGTGTGCCATCCGGGTTGACCATACTGATCGTTGCGATTTGTGGGGGTGGCATTCCCGACGTTGGCGGAATTGATGCAAATCGCATCGCCGGTGGAGTGTATGGGAAACTACTCGGCGCCAATGTGGGCGTCGTGTAGATCGGACCGGCTATGTTAGCCATCCCTGGCGCCATTGTGGGCACCATGTAGACCGTTGCAGGCGTATTCGCCATCCCTGACACCATTGTCGGTGACGGGTAAGCTGCTCCGGTCATCATTGTTGATGCCGAGCTGGTCGGTCCGACTATTGTTGTCGGTGCCGACCACTGATACGGTGGCATTTGACCATGTGGGTCCGCTGCCGTTACCGGAGTCGTTTGACTCGTTCCAGTACCGAGATTCCACAAGCAGCCTGTGTTATCGACTGCTGTGTTCGGTGGCAAAACCTGCGGCGGTATCGCTCCACGTTGAGACCCGACCGTAAGACCTGCTAACACATTAGCTGTTAAGTTAGCACTAGGGTTATCTACCTGCAGTAAGGGCGTCTGTGTGGCCGACCGCGAATTATCCGATCGCGATGTCGAGCGATGACTCGTGTAAGAAGTCGGGTAGGGCTGTGATCGGTTCGATCCGCTGCCACTACGTCCGCTATTTGATCCGCTGGAAGGTGGGTCGTGTCGGTGACGGCCTGACATTGTCGCTTGCTGTCAAGGAAAGGAAATACGGCGCGTTAGAATTCTACCAACTCCCGTACATTCAACTGAAGATGTTCCGGTCAACTGAAGAGGTTCCATTTCGACACCAAAGGTCCATCTATACCTAGCTACTGTTAAGCTACCTAAAACTTATTCTAAGTTTTACGCCTATGGCCCTATGACTGAGTCTGTTCTGTTGTGACTGCTGTTTTGGGTGTCTTAGGTTTTGCTGTTTTGACTGGTTTCTCCGAGTCCGCCCGTCCTTCGGTAATTCGTTCGAGGATTTCCTTATGGGCTTCATCTTCAGCGACTTCTGTTTCCTCCAGCATCTGTTGTGCCGTCAGCTTCGGTTTCTTAGCTGTTCCGTACTTCCGTTTCGGCTTAGTCGGTTCGACTGCCTGGTCGGCTGCTACGACTTCCGTGGTCGGCGCCGATGTACTAGGTAAGTCGACCTTCCGCTTTGTATACTTGCGCTTTGGCTTGGTCGGTTGGACTGCCGAGTCGGCTACAACGGCCTCTGTGGTCGGTGCCGACGAGTCGGTTGTCTTTACCGTCCTCTTTTTCCGAGCTGGCTTTGTTGCCGACTTCGGTTCCTTCGGTTCTGTTGGTTGGTTGGCTGGCTGGACCGGCGTTTCCTACTTATCATCCGACTTCTTCGGTTGCTCGGTGGTCGGCCGAGCTTTGTGCTCGTCGACTTCCTCCGAGGTCGGTGCTGGGTCGGCCGCTATCACATCTTGCTTCTGAAGTTCCTTCAGTGCCGGTGTCTCGAAGTCGGTCGGAGGTTTCTTCCGAGGTCGACCTCGCTTGTTCTTCACCTTCGGTTCGGTTTTATCCGCATCGTTGGTCGGATTCGAAGGATTTTCGACGGTTTCTTCCATTTTCTTCTTCGGCTTCCGAGTAGCTTTCCCTTCTGTCGGGTCGGCTACCGGGCCAGTTGACCGAGTTGCTGGTCGACTTGTCTCGACTCGGCAATGTTTAACTCGGTCGACGGCTACCGTATCTTCACGTCCGTCTTCGCATCGGAGGAGCAAGTTGTTTGGGCCAACATAGTTGATGACCGTCCAAACTCCATCATAGCGTTCCTTCCGAGCTGGGTCCTTGGTCGGGAATTCCACCGTTACCTTGTCCCTCGGTTTGAAGGTCGGATTCGACTTCTTCTTGTTGTAATGCTCGGCGTTCCGTTCGAATGCCTCATCAATGTTGATGCGAGCAATCTCGTGCGAGCGTTGAAGTCGTTCTTTAATCCGTCGGATATATTGTTCCTTGTCCGTAAAGGTTTCCGGTGTATTCGTTCCGGCCACTATGTCCTGTGGCATGGTCATTTCTCGACCGTACATCATGTAGAACGGTGAGAACTTAGTCGCGGCATGGACGGCTCGGTTCATTCCGCAGACGACATAATCCAAGGCTCTGTGCCATCGGTGTCCGTCTTTTACATCGCAGAACTTCCTTATTCCGTCCCAAATCGTTTGCATTTGCCGTTCGACTTGTCCTTGTCCTTCCGGATGATGGGCAGTTCCAAGCGTATGTTGGATGCCGAAGATCCGTGCGACCTTAGCGAACGTCTTCGCTGTGAAGTGTGTCCCTCTGTCGGAGTGGATAAAGGTCGGCATTCCGTACTTCAGTAGGACGTCTTTGACGAAGAACCGTTCGAATTCCCTCGCGGTATTCGTCTTCGTTGCTCGGGCTACGGTGAACTTCGTCAGCTGGTCGGTTACCACTGCGATGTACTGGTATCCCTTCGTCTCCGTCCGAGGAAGAGGACCTTTAAAGTCCGCGTATATGCGATACCAGGCTTCACCGACTTCTGTCTTTTGAAGTTTACCCGGTGGTGGACATCGTTGTTTATTCGCCATGATGCACTGTCGGCATTTCTCGATGTAGGCGATGGCGTCGGTATTCATCCTATTCCAGAAATAGCGCAACTTCAACGCCTCGATCGTTTTCTCCCTACCGAAGTGGTTTCCGGTTTTTCCATCGTGGAGCGATCGAATGATTTGATTACGCATAAAGAGTGGTACGACGAAGCAACGTTCCAACTTTGTGTTGATCGTCTTCAGTCTGTACAGTACTCCTTGCGCCATCTGGTAATGTTCCAGATGTTTCGACTTGTGGTCGAGTTTCTCTGGATTCTCCAGTTCGTCAATGATTTTGCGTAGCTGCGGGTCTCGTAACTGCGCTTTCCGAAGTTCCGAGTTCGGTTCGGGTGGAGGTGGGAGTGTCTCTTCGACTTCCAACTCGTCGTCCTCCGCCGTGTTGACGGTCCGAACGGTCGGTTCCGGTGTCTCCGGTGCTGGTATGTTAATGACTCGGACCTCTGTGGTACTCAAGTCATCCCAGTCGGTTATGACATTGCATCCGGGGAGAACCGGTGGAAGGGGGATTTTCGGTGGTTCCTTCAGATCCTTCTTCCTTTTCTTTGAGGCATTTGCCTTCAGACGTCTAAGAGTCCGTATTGTGCAGACCTTAATTTCGTCTTTGAAGTCCTCAAAGTTAGGGACTTGGTCCAACTCTTCGTGTGGATCTTTGTCGTCACTACGTTCGAGTGGCCATCTCGACAGGGCGTCCGCATTGTCGCAGAAAACTCCTGGCTTATACTCGATGGTTATGTCCCGTCCTTGTAAAGCCAGTGCCCATCTCGTTAGTCGAGGGTTGATGCCAGGTCGGTTTGACTCGCATCGGAGCAGGTTCTGCAGTGCTCGGTGATCCGTTCTTACGGTGAATGGTCCGTGGTCGATGAAGTGCTTGAATTTCTGCACGGCCCATACCACGGCCAAGCATTCCCATTCGGTAACTCCATAGTTGAGTTCCGGTCCACGTAGGACTCGACTGGCGTAGGCGATTGGGTGATCGTCTTGTGAGATCACCGCGCCAAGTCCGGCTCCGCTTGCGTCACATTCGATGACGGTCTTCTTGGTCGGGTCGAACTTCGCCAGTACAGGTGCTTCGGTTAGCGCCTTCTTAATGTCGTTGAACTCAGCCGTGTGGGCTTCCGTCCAATCGAGCTTGATATTCTTATCCTTCCGGAGGAGCTCGTACATTTTTGAAGTTTTCTGAGCGTATCCTCGGATGAATTTCCGGTAGTAGTTGGCCAGTCCGAGGAACGACCTGAGTTGCCGTTCGGTTCTCGGGCAGCTTTGTTCTGCAATACAGGCCACTTTCTCGTCATCGGTCTGGACTCCGTTTTTACTAAGAACATGTCCCAGGAACAGCAGTCTGTCCGTTCCGACCTCGCATTTGGAGGGTTTGACCGTAAATCCAGCATCACGGAGGCATTCGAGGGTTGCTCGGAAAGCCTCAAGGAAGTCTTCGAACGTTTTGCCAAAGAAGATGATATCGTCAATGTAGGCGAACACACCCTTCTTCCGAGCTGATGCCGTGATCTTGTCCATATGCATTTGGAAAGTTGCTGGTCCGTTGCAGACTCCAAACGGCATACGGTTGAAATCGCCACATGCCTTCGGGTGTTACGAAGGTCGTGTAGTCCTTGGACTGTTCATCCATGGGAATTTGCCAAAAGCCGGACTGACAGTCTACTTTGCCGTAGTATTCCATTCCGGCACATCGGTCCAGTAGCTCGTCCGGGTTCGGTAGTGGGTAGTTGTTCTTCTTCGTGACGGCATTCAACTTGATATAGTTGATGCAGAAGCGTGTTCCTACCGTGCCGTCTCCGTTCCGTTTCGCGGCTAAGACGACGGGGAAGCTCCATGCAGCCGATGACGGTTCGATGACTCCTTGGTCGAGCATCTCTTGCACGTGTTTTTGGATGAATTCACGTCCCTTCCAGCTTGTCCTGGTGGGGTTCATCTTAATCGGCTGTGCGCCCTGGACGTCAATGGTATGTGTTACCCCTTTGACGTCTCCGTAAGGTTTCTTCGAGGTCGGAAATACGGTCCGGTAATCCCATGCAACGGCCTTCAGTTTGGCTAGTTGCTCGTCGGTTAAGTTTTTACCGAAGTTCATGGAGTCGATGATTCTCCGTCGCTCCTCTTGGGATTCCGCGTCTTCCTGCTCGACTTCAGCCGTGTTGACTCGTGCTTCTTCGACTTTTGGTCGTCCGTCATCATAGTAAATGCTTCAACTCGACCCATCGGTGCACGTTTCCGTAAGGTAACTTCCCGATGAGTGTGGTTTGCCACCATGACGGTGAATCGTTTCCCGTCATGCTTGGTTACGCCGTCCATGAATTCGACTCCGTCTCGTTTGGGGTCGGATTCACCGAGGTACATCAATTTTTGGTCCTTGGATACCGGTACGTCCAGGACGACTTCTACCATGGTTACGGCTCGAGGAATGAGTTTGACCTTCCGTTGGGCTCGAACTCCTGTTGCCTCGAAAACTTCGAATTGGGGTTTTGGCTTTACTTCCCGAGTCGGGGGCCAAGTCTTCGCCACTCTGTGTGGGAGTTCCCATTCGACAAATGCGTTGTTGATTTCCGGTTCATAGACATCAGCGTATTGCATATGTCCGAGTCGAACACCTTTCTTCAGCACCTTTGTTTGGTGAGTCGTGTTCTGAATGTTTATCCAGGCCGTGTCGTTTGTCGGTCGGATGTCGATCTTGGCTTCGATTGGCCGAATAGGTCGGACTACCCGTTGTAGGGTAGAGAAGTAAATTGGCCTTCTCGGGTCCATTGGTTTGGCCGTCCGCACCTTAATCGAGCATGTTGACCATGGTGGGAGGGAGACTCGTTCGCTGTTGAAGACGACTTGTCGGTCTAGCGCCTTCGTCTCTACGTGGGGATCCAGTTTTAGGTGGTGGACTTCTGGGCATTTGTTGTCCAGGTCCAACTCCTCAATCATCGTTACTTTGGCAACTCGTGCCTTCCATGTGTTGAAGTGCTCCGACTTCTGTTGGTCGGTCAAGTTAGACAAGGTCGGTTGTTCGGTGGACAACTGCTGGACGACTAAAGTTGGAGGTCGGAGATCGTCTTCCTCCGGTTTACCTCCTCCGAATTCCCACAAAGCCTTAAGTTGGTCAAGTTCCTCCTGTTGTTCGGAGTCGACCGGCTTCGGTTGTTCGGTTTGTTCCGGTTGCTCGACTATAAATTCTGTGTGAACTATAGTCCGCAATGCCGTAGTTAGTCGGACATCGTAGGTCGGTTCTTCGTCCCCCTATGACGAATCGTCCGAGTCGTTTATGCTCGGTTTATCCGTCTTACAGTGCCGGACTGACGGGTCGAATTCTTCGTCGTCTTCTTCCTCGGATTCTTCCGAAGGTTGGTTATCGGAGTCTGTGTCCGCCGAATCACTCGTACTCTGTATATCCGAGTCGTCCGACTGGTAATCTTCGTTTTCGACGGTTGTTCCGTCTTCCTGTCCAACTTGCGGTATATTGCCGACTTCGACCTGTGTGGTCGTTTCGGCTTGGTCGACTTGCTCCGTCGGTTGGGTAGGTCGACTTGCTCCGTCCTGATTCTCAAGGTCGGTTGGTTGTGAGCCTATGTCGCTCAGCCATCGGATGCTCGTCTGTTGGGGCTTCCGAAAGCGGTCTACCTTCCGTTCCTGTTGCGGAGGTGACGGTGACGACGGTCTGTCGTCCGACCAAGTTAAGTCGTGATGAGCCTTTATGGCCCGTACCACTCCGTCAATGTTGTCCTTACAGATGGTACACTGATAAGGTTTATCAGTTTCCTCCAGGATTACGTCGTCCTGGGGTTTCGCCGGGCTACTCACGAATTGCACTGTGGTCGGAGTATGCTCCTCAATTGGCGGCAATGGGTCGGGAACATGTCGCGTTATAGCGGTGTCTTCGCCATACCGTTGCCAGAATGCGGTCGTTGACGATTCTCCGTGCAACTGAACTCGCTGCATGTAGGCAAAAAGTTGAAAGCCTAGTTCCTGGCAGGGCATTTCCAAAGGTCGTGGGACGGGAAGTCCGTATTCCATGTACTGTCGATGGATCGGAATTCGTTCATCTTCCCATTCCCATGCTTCGTCCTCTATGTCGTTCATGAGGGCGATTACTGGTTCACACATTTGTTGTGCGTCCCGTATTTGCTCGTAAGTTACCGCTCCGTTCTGTCGCAGAGTGGTCACCATCTCCAACGTCCGTTGGTCGAGAAAGTGTCGAGCTCCCGAGAACCAAGTTCGGTACTTTTGTCGTACTCGTTCTAGGTTCTGGGCATCCGCTTCAGCGGGTGCCTCTGGTATCGGGATAGACTTCAGTACCGTCCTTGCCGTTCGTAGTGTACCGTTGCGTATCCGTTTCTGATAGTGCTCTATCACGTTGTGGAGTGCTAGTTCCTCCAACAGAGTGCGGTTCGTATCCCGGCAATCGCGGCAGATTTTACGTGTGGAGTTCGCCGGGTGATCAAGCCGACTAATCCGAGCTTCGTTTCCTACCGTGTCCGATGCCTCTGGTATCGGGATAGACTGCACTACCATCTTTCCTTCCGGTTGTTCCGGAATTGGAATTGGTGTAAGAATAAAAGTGAACTTCGAATGCAGGTAGTCGCATCCGAGTAGCACTGGGATATCCGCTTCGGTCGGCTGGACATGGAATGTGTGATGGCTAGTAAAGCCCTGCATTGTTACAGGTGCCGTACAGCAGTGTGACACTACAAAGGCGACTTGTCCGCCCACTCCAAGTATTTTGGTGTAATGTCCGAGGGGTTGCATCGTTAAACCGTTCCTCTCGCAAAACCGTTGTTCGATGAGCGAAGTCTCCGCTCCGGTATCTAACATCGCCATTGTGGGCGTGGATCCGACTTGGATTTCGTGTGTCCAAGCTCGAACTGTTTTCGGTTTCTTATGCGTTCCCTTCTCAAAGGTTACTTCCCGTATCGTTGGTTTGATGGGAATTAGTGACACCGGTCCGTGGTCGGCTGGCTGTTGAGTTGAACTTTGTGTAAGTTCGACTCCGACTTCACCCGCTTCCTGTACCTCAGGTCGGTTAGCTACTCCGTCCTCCGGTAATTTGGCGGTTCGGAACCGTTGTGCCTGAGCCAGTATCCGTTCCTCTATTGAGGTGTCTGTTGGCCTCAATTTCGACCACATATAGTCGAGGTTCAGGAATGTTCGAGAACTGGCTATCGTTCTAGCTGGTCGTTCTTTTGGCTGGAAGAGGTCCGCTTCTCCCGGCCGAGAGTAAACGGGTACCTGTGCTTCCAATGGGACTGTTTCCCATTCTTCGACTTCTCCTTCCGATTCTTCGGTGAGGTCGATGGCTGCCATTGTCGCAGCGTATCTATCCGTTGCGCGTGCGGATGATACATTGGGGAAGTTTCTGTTGCCCCTGTGCGTGAATCGGCGTCCCGGTCCTCCGCGTCTTGGGCATCGTCTGGCCTGCTCGGTTGAGTTTATCCTCACCGGCAATCCGGTCCAACTTCCGTGGCCGGGCCGTGCTACGTCACTTTGTGTGACGGACGGCGCAGTCGCATTGTTTGCGCTGCTTAGGTCGGGCAATTTCTGCGTTCCGACCTCCGACGTTCCAGCTTCGAATCGAGGGGCTGGGTCGGTCGCCTCGAGTGCTTGTTGCATCCCGGGCCACGCTTCGACGGTGCCATTGTTGGCGTACACGCCGAACTGAGCGGCTAACTTCCGAGCCGTCGCCGCCTCCTTTGTGGAGGTCGATATCGCCTTTGCGAAATCCTCCTCGGAGCTGTTTTCGTTCAGTCCGAGTAGTTGGAGGATGGTGGCTACCTGTTGGTAGCCTTCCTCTATCGTTGTAGGAAAGTTCGGTTCGTTCCGAGCTTCCGATGTTCCAGCGCCAAGTCGATGCGCTGGGTCAGTTCGGCCGGGCATTTCTTGCGTTCCGGTCCGGATCTCGATTTCGCCATTGTTGATGGAAATTCCGAGTTCGGCTGCCTTAATTCGAGCAGCTTCTGCCTCCTTTGTAGAGGCGGACAGTGCCGTAAGAAGTTCGTCTTCCGTGCAACTGATCCAATCCAGTCCTAATGTGTTTAGGACTGTTACGATCCGTTGTTGTAACGGATCTAAGTTCGGCTCGTTCCGGGAAGTTAGCGGCTGATTAGTGGGGTTATCCTTGTCCGGTGGTTCGGTCGGATGTTGGAGGTCGAATGAGTCACCGGAGCTCATCGACCTTGGGCGTTTCCCGGGGAGTTACTCCGAGCCGGCCCATTGTTGGGTGGCGTCGAGTTTAACGACTGGCGGGGCGGCAACGGTTCTCTGTATGCCGGGGAACCTTGTTGGTTCCCACCGCTATTGTTGCGGTTTCCGCCATTCCCCTGGCCGGGCGACCGGTTTCTGTTACCGGGGCTACCCGAGCCTCCTGCCTGTTGGCGTTGGCGCGGCGGGGGCACGATGTCCTTCCAGAAGGGATTCACCGAGCCTACCGGGCCATTCGTCGAGTATCGGCGGTACCAGTCGTCGTACCACCGAAGGTTCGGATTGTTATCCGAGCCATAGATGCAGCGCGACTCGTCATGGTTGTTGAACATGCAGTGCCTGCATCGGAAGGTCTTGTCCTTCGTCCACTGGAAGAAGGCTGCCTCCATCTTATCAACGTACGATGTTCCTTGCCGAGCACTTTGTTGTGCCTGGGGAGGTCGGTTGCCTTGTGGGCCGCCGCCTCCGCCGCGGTTAGGGAAGTTCCCACGGCCGCGATTCCCGCCGCCGCGTCCTTTTCCGCGACCATAACCTCCGCCGCCGTATCCTTGTGGAGGATACTGTCCGTATGCGGAGTACCCCTGGTTCGAGTTCTGTCCGTAACCAAAACCTGTGTTGTTTTGGTTACCGCCCGAGCTATAACCTGGGCCGCCGTAGTTGTTAACGGGGGCTCCAACTCCAGGTGCCAGGGAATTCAGGTTCGCCGCTGCCGCGCCTGCCCACGTCTGTTGCTGGACTGGTGCTTGTTGCACCGGTGGCGTCGGGGCCGGACTTAGTTGTCCGTACTGTGCCGTTGGAGTTTGGTATCCCGGCATCATGTGGGGCTGATATCCGGTCTGTTGCGGTATCGCCGGAGGTGGAGTCGGGACAGGTGCAGGTGTTGCTGCCCGAACTCTAGCGTAGTCGCTGTCACGCGACTTGCGTACCTCGTACATTTCCTTGCCGTTGACGAAGTCCCGTAAATAGTCGCGGAACTCGATCGGCGTTGACGGCATCCTGATTTCCAGGGCCGCCCGCAGTTGGGGCTCGTGAACGTTCTCCTTAAGGTGGTACAGTATGATTTGGTCTGTGACCGTCGGGACTTGGGACTTCATGAACATCATTGCGTCGTAGTATTGTTCCGGCGTTTCTTCGCCGAAACGGAATATCCGTTTGTTAATCCTGGATATCATGTTCACTTCTTTGTTTTTGTCCGCAAATCTCTGCTCGAATTTGGTCAGCCATAAGTTGACTGGCCATCCGCCGAGTGGTTCTCCGGCGGCTTCGAGAGTATGCCATTCTTTCGCTTGGCCGTCCAGTTCGGCTATCAAGTCGGACATGAAGGTCTGATCGTCTTCATACCATCGTTGGGCTTGACGATACAGGCTTCGGATTTGCTTAAGCCACCCATGAAGTTTGGTGTGGTCCCCGTCGAACGGTGGTAAGGGTTGCCGACGTCCGTGGGCTATTGCTCGTACCAAAGCAACGTGTGCTGGGTTTTGTTCCAGGGATTTGGGTGCCGCCGGCGCAGCTTGTTGTGCAGCCGGGGCGGGTGGTGGATTGACGTATGGCATGTGACCTTGTTGGTCTTCGTACGCCTCCTGTTGGTAGGCATCGTCGTCATGGCCTTCGTATCCGTCCTGTTGCGGATGCCGAGCCTGAGCCTGGTCTGCGTGACGAGGCTGTTGCGGCTGTCCTCCATACTGTTGTGGAAGGGGCGCTCGATTTTGTCTCGGCGCCGGCGGATAGAATCCGCTCGGTTGATCGTAGACTCTTCCGTACCGGTCGGGCTGTGTTCCCTGAGCCGGCATCCGACTTTGTGTAGGTCGGTTTGGAGGTCTCCGGCCTTGCTGGTCGGAGCTGTCTTCTCCGTTTCGTCCGTCCTGCTGCTGGTCGGCCGTGTTGAATGACCGAGCTCGCCCGCGTTCAAGGTCGAACTGCGGGTTCTGGCGGAGCAAGTTCGGGTTGGAATTCGTCCGTGGTGGCCGGTATGCCTCCATGCCAGGTCTTGGTGGCTGGATTGGGAGACGTTCGGCGTCCGTTGTCCAGTCTCTCCTGGCGTTAGGTACCGGCGCGTACATTGTTGTCCGCGTCGCGTACGAGGTGCTGGTATACGCACCGGCCGACGTCGTTGTCGCCACGTTCGTCGTTGGCACTCGTGGTGCCGCAGTCGACGTGTTGTGTTCCGGTTCCGGAGCACTCGGTACTGCTGGTGGTTGTGGGATTGTTCCCACACTCGGGTCGGTTGTTACGACTCCGACGAAGTAGGAGGTGTTGTTCTCCTTCTTCACCATTTCCTGGGTCGGGTTAATTCCCCACAGGATGTCACTTATTGTTCGTGACGGCTGTTGATCCTGTGCCATGGACGTCCGGTATGAGGGCGGTTCAACCCGACTATGTTCTTGGTATGGGGGAAGTTCGACCTGGCTTTGTTCCAGGTGTTTCTTTTCTTCCCTCAGACATCTTGTTTCGATGTCCATTTCGTCCATTTGCCGCATCATATCTGTGAGATTGCGGGCGGCCTGTTCGCCGAAGTCGTACAGTTCGACTTCACGGGCCTCCAGGTAAAGGATGCGACTGTGTTGCGCCTCGTTTACCTTTTGGGCCTCGTTCAAGTTGTACTCGAGTTGAGCTCGGAGTTTCTGTTCCTCCTTAAGGACTTGGTTCAGTCCATGGACTTGGTCAGCTAGTTGGGCGTTTGCTTCCACTAGGTCGACGTCGGCTGTCCTTTGGTTAGGAAAGCCCATGTCCCGAGCGTTCGCGTCGATGAACCGTCGTCCCATTCTGGTGAAGACAAGTTCGATTTCCGCCTCTAGCTCGTCGACTCTGTGTGTTAGGCGGTCGATCTCGTCGTCGGCCTTCTTCAGTTCCACCACGTATCTATCGACTTCGTTTCGATAGACCTCGGCTTCTTCGTTCGCCGTATTGAGTTGCTGGTGGAACGCTCCGGCTGCCTGCTCCGACTCGACCAGTGCGGTCTGTACATCGGCCAGGTCTTTTTGGGCTTCTTCGAGCGCTTTGTTCGCTTCGGCGAGTTCTCGGTTCAACTCATGGACCGCATCCATAGATCGATCCAGCATGCCCTTGAGTGTAGTGGCTTCGTCGATGTCATGCCGACACGGTTGGTCGGTGCGCTTCAATATGGCATTCAGCCGGTCAATTTCCCGTTGTTGGATGGCGATGCCTTTGTTGGCGTCGGCCATTTCGCGTTCCCATTTGCCTCGTTCGAGCCGATGGGTATCTTCCGAGTTTCGGAGCGATTTTCCCACCGAGTCGATAATTCTGTCTGCCAAAGCGATCTGAGTGATCAGTCTACGGCATCTCGAGCGGAGTAGGTCAACGTCTACGATCCTTTCGGGCGGTGTTGCCGCTATCCACTTCTCGGCCGTATATTCGAGTGTACTGGCCTGGTAGGTGAGGTCGTCCTGGTTGGACTTCACCGGTGTTGTGAAGAATCCGTCCGCACTGTTCGGTCTTGACACCTTTGTTGTGTCAAAGACTTCGTCGTTCGGTGTCGGGGTTCTTTCACTACCGAGTTCGCCAGGTTCGAACATTAACGGTGATGGTCGGATCTTCAGGTCGACTGGTCGACTTTGTGTCGCCTTGGTCGGCTTCGCCGTTTGTTGAGCTTCGGTTACTCGAGTCGACTCGCTTCCGGTTGGCGAAGGTCGGCTCAACGGTGAAATAACCCTTTCATTGGGTGCTGGTATGCTGGTCGGCGATCCAGCTGGGCGAGGGCCGCTTCGTGGCGGTACCTCGGAATCTTCCGTTCTGGTTGGTATTTTAGTCGACTGGACGGCCGCATCCGACTTTGTGTCGGTTGGTTGCCGTTCCAGGGGAAGTCGGTTGCTTGTTGCCGACTTCCTTTTCTCCGACTTTCGAGGTCGGTGAAATCCTTCCGACCTGTGTGGTCGGTTGGACATTGCCGACTTCTGTTGTCGGCTTATCCATTCCGGTCGAAGTCGGTTGTTCGGTCCCGTGAGTTTGTGGCAGGTCGGCCTGCTGTTGACCGACTTCTTTTGCCGGCGGCTGGTCGACCATTTGTTGGTCGGCCACCGTAGGTTGTTGTTCACCGACTTGCTTAGTCGGAGATTTTCGCTCGGCCTGTGTGGTCGGCGATTTCCTTCCGACTTGGTTAGTCGGAACGTCCATGTTGGGCGAAGTCGGCTTCGGCACCTCTTCCGTCCTGTTGGGTGAATGCCGTCCGAGCTCGGTTGTCTTTGTGACTACCGAGCCTTGAGCTCTGTGTGAGCTCGACTCCAGGTCGGTATGAGACAATGTGGTCTCAGCTTGCAGCTGTTCCACATCCCCCTTGGTCGGGTGGGACGGGGCTGCTGTGTCAGCTGGGGCTTCCAGGAATGTTTTATCCCGGGCGTCCTCGAAACTGTCATCCGAAGTCGGATTCGAGTCGGCAAGGAGGATCCGCTCGTTGCGCTTCTCCCTTGCTTCGGCCGACTTAGTCGAGTCGGTTGAGGACGGCTGACTTTTGTCTTGACCGGCGTACCTGAGTGAGTACTTCCCGGTCATGTTCGCACGCCGAGAATAGTCCGTGTTGAACTTTCTCGCGTACTGATCTTCTCGGGGATTCGACATTGTTGTCGAGTCAGGTCGGCTCTGGTGGAGCCTTTAAGGTTTAATCAGTTAGAGAGAGAAAGTCGAACAATCTTCTGTGTGAAGATGTTCGTCAAGATCAGAAATGTCTTTTTGTTCAGGAACTTCCGAGGGTCAGGAACGTCCGGTGAAATGTTGTTGTTGTTGTTGATGTGTCTGTTGATGACTCAGTACACAGGGTATTATTATACAGTACTATGGTACAGTACAGTACGTAATAGTAGTACGGTGTAGTACGTCCTATGTTACTGTGCTGACCAGTGTGACGTAACAGGTTAAGTGGTGTTGCACTTCTGCCTACGTCACAGAATGCGAGCCGCGTGCAAAATTTGCAAAAAACGATGAATCACGCCTATGTTAAGCTATGGGAACTTTCCCCTGCACGCTGATTGGCTGCCTCTTAAGTACTGATAAGCGGTCGTTATGACGTCACAAGGAAGTTCGAGAATTTTCGCGCTATTTCCCGCGAGAAAAACAAATTATTTTAGGTCGGCTAGAAAGTTTATCTAGTCGGATTTTAAAGTTTTTAACCGTTAGAAATTAATTTTGTTAATTAAGAAGATTTTCTAGTGGTCGAAACACCGTTAGAAGTGAGAAATAAGAGAATTTCCGACCTGTTGTCGGTTAGCCTTTGTCTAACTGTCTAGACAGGTTCGTTGACCTAGCAGGTCGGTTCTCGACCAAAAGCAAAATTCCGAGTCGGTTTCTCCGTCGAAAATTACTTTTTCACCGTTAAAAATTTTAGATTTACGGATAGAAATTGTTTTCTACCGCTAGAAAGTGAAATGCCGACCTAGTTTCGGCTAAAATCGACCTATAACCGTGACTTTACCAGTGTCGGTGTCGGTGTCGGTTCCGGTCGATTTCCTCCGTCCGAGGTCGGAAATCCGTCGTTTCCGTGCTGAAATCCGCGAGTAAAGTTGCGGGTCGCTGTTCAAAGCGAAGGTCCCCGTATTATAGGAGTAATCCTATCGCGCTGCAGACTCTCGTTCGAGTCTGATCCGTCAGTTGGGAGAAGAAAAGTCCGTGCTGTTGGGAAATGAGATTCCGCTCTTCAATGTGGAAGAGACCAAGGAACTGTGCTCACCAGCTGGGTAAGAATCACTTCAGTGATCCTCGTTTTCCTCAGCTGTAAGACGATGCGATCGTTCTGATCAAAGTCAAGGCAGAGATTGCTTCAGCAATCAGTCTGGCAGTGACTTTCAGGTTCCTCACGAGTTCTCCGCAAATTGAGCCTTCACCGTCTCCTCAAAGGGTCCGTTGAAAGAAAACCAAACGATTCTGCTTACCATGTAACAGGCAAGCGCGAGGAGATCACGAGTGATGCTTTATTGTACAAATAAAGGAACAATGCTGCGTAATAGCAGGAATGCAAGAACAAAGCACTGATGGCTAAGCAAGCAAGTGAATGCTAGAAAAGGCTCTTGAGCGTTCGTCAAGGCGTGAAAGAAGCAACTGGCGGCAAGCACGTGCTGTGTGCCATCAGCTGTGTGATGATGCGCAGACTGGACTCAATCCAACGCGAGCGTATGAACGCTGAGTCATACTGCGAGAGAGGGACGAGAGAGCAAGTATGCTCAGTGTGTGCGCCGCGTATATCCGCTTCAGCGGATATGAGTGCAGTGCAGCAGCACACGTACGTACAGCGAGAGAGGCGATATGGCAAGCGTGAGTGCAAATACGTCCATGGTGGGCCGTATGCACCAGGCGCAGTCATGTGCCTCTGACAAAAACGACCTACCTATTTATGCATGGGCGATGTTCAGCTCTTTTTGTTTGAGAATCAAAAGATTGGGCGATTTCAGCAGGCTGTTTGTCAGAATCAAAAGATGCCTACTCCACCCGCATGTTCCGCTTTGTTATGTTATTTAAAATATAGACCTACTTACCTATACGTTTTCATATGTATTTCTGGTCCCCGGCACCCACTCACTCATGGTGACGCGCTACATGAATAACTGCTTTTTCTTGTGGCTCTCGGTAACAGAAAACAGCAGCCCTTGTGTGAAGACTGTGTCAGAAGTGGTGAGCGATCTTTGCTAACTAACTACTACAGACACGACGATGCCCAATCGTTCTGCTCACGATAACCTTTATACAACACTCAGCCAAGTTAGTACTATAACAACACCAGAGTCAGGAAGACACTCCAGTAGAACAACACTACTCGTTGAGTAGCTGGTCCAGCAAGATATTCTAATTCATTCACAAGAAGTACTTCTCGGCCTCAAGCACTCCACAGTAGTGGTTCTGATCGAAAAATATGAAAAATGAGAGAACACGCCTTCAACCCAAAACGACTCCCAGACAAACCATGAGACAACATTTTACTGGTTCTTTTATGAGAGATCAAAGTACACTTGACACATTACTAATTGGCTGATACTTTCTGGCCACTTCATTCCGTTGCAAACCACAGTGCTATGACCGTCCAGGCACACCGTACTCCTACTATTCGTACAAGTGACAAACATATGCAGCCACCATAAAATTTCAAATCCGAAAACAGTGGATATCAGGAGAACGGCGCGTCCGGCTTCTTGTGTGCGACGACGGTCCAGCGTCGGGGCGACACGCGCGGATCAAACAGATCAACCGCCCCCACCTCCCGGATGTCGATCGTTCCGCTCATCCAGCGCGCACGCCCGGTCCAGGAGGATGATTTGCTCAATCAGCGGCGCCAGCAGGATCCGCGTCAGACACACCAGACGCAGCTGCATCTCCACGTGAACATGCTCCCTGTAGTACACCGCTTCCAGCTCCTGTACGTCCATCTGTAACGCACAAAACGAGTACACTAGCAATACGGAACGTCGGCAGCGGCTGAATTCGAATTTGATTCATTGAAATGAACGTACGCCGACTGGGTGAACCACCCGCGTCGAAAGACGTCGGTGCGGAACCAGCAGTCGACCCGCGCCGACCGGAGATTGGTCTCCCCCGCATACTAATGGTCAGGGTGCTGGCGCAGAAGGGCTCGGGAGCGCCGGGCCCCGACTCGTTGCACGTGACGGAGCCGTGGAAAAAGACGGGGGACGTGCCGGCTGAGCTGGAAGCGATAGGGCGCCGCCACGAAGTCGGCGTCGTACTTCTAGATGGTAAATTCGACTGGTCCGGCGTTTGGCTGCAGTCGACGCTGCCGGCTGCCGCTGCTCGTCATGGCGCGGACACGTTGCGCAGGGGCGGCACGAAGACGTCGCGGGCGCGCAGCTCCGGCTGCAGGCACTGTGTGCGCAGAGGGCAAAGGTCACACCAGCACCGTTGTACGGAGAATGCACTCCACCGGCCCGCCAGACTCGCGGCTGACGTTGTTGACGAAGAGGTAGCTGGTGTTGAGAGCGGACACCTGTTCGTAGGAGTGACCTTTCTTGGAATGTGGCACGGTGTCGCCGTGGATGGTGGCGTTGTGGTGGCGCCAGACGATTCGGTGCACCATGGTGAGCGTGGCCATCTCGCAGCGGATTTGTTTTAAAACTTGTGCAAGCAAACGCCATCTACACTTAAAATCAAATATCCATTAACTAGAGCAGGTAGAACAACTTTTTTACAGTAGTTCTCTAGAACAACCAACAGTTCCCAACATAGAAACTGCATTTCTAGTCATCTCTGTCGGCAATAAATAATGGCATTGGCAGTGACTTGCGTTGGGTTGCTTGGGGATGCCGCGCATAGTGCACATACACGTAAGTTACAATGTAGGACTAAATGGTCGCACAGCCCCATACCCAGCATTCTGTACGCAAGCGGTGCAGTGCACTTGTACGAAACGGATATTTTGAACTCAGTCGTACAGTGCACTGCGCTGCATTACTGAATGTGGAGATGTTGGGTATGCGACCATTTCGTCCTAAACTGCAGCAGTAAACGGCCGCCGGTTGGACAAACGCCATTAATGGCCTATTGACGGTATTTTAATTACGCATTTGTTGACCTGATGAAAACACTGAAAATCAACACCAGCCCGCCAAATCGCCCCTCGTCGGCAATGAACAACTTACTGTACTGTAGCCGCAAGATGAAATGGCACCACTTTTAGATCCAGCCGCTGTCTAGCTGCCCCCTGTCAGACAGCGCACACATTACAGCAGCGTGTGCGCTGTTTTCCTTACACCAGACTCTGTGGTGCCATTTCATCTTACACTGAATAACTTTTTGTTGCTACCTAATTTTACTCCACTTCCAGTAACAGCAGTAATAGCTGTAACCCTTCTTACTACACTGTAGAATTTCGCGAGGAATCTCGTTTTCGATCTTGCTACCATGGTACAAATTCTTCTTAACCACTGTTGATTTAAATGACCCGATAAAAACGGTTTTATCTGATGGAATCTGTTGTCACAACAACCGAAGCGATGCTGCCTCGAATGTATACGCCAAACAAAGAGCAAGTCACGCCCCAGTTGTTTGACGGGCATCTTGCCGGCTGCTGGACAGCGGCTGAATTCGAACAGGAGAAGATTCGAATGCACAAGCAGGGCCTGGCCACTTTTCGCAAAGGCTTACTAGGCTGTTTCACTGTGTAAACAAAAGTGTAGCAAGCCCGGGCATCCTTGCATAATACACACCATCCGAAACCTAGATGGCCGAAATGCGACACACTATACGGAGAGCGGACAGTCACTAGAAGAGTATCATATAAAAACATGAAGCGTATGAATAACAGCTTTCAAGTAACGCAAATACCGTATTCATTCAAAATTTTATAATTAATATGCTTTACTGCAGTATGTTTGGTTTTATGCTTTTTTATAATACAGTAATTGGTAATAATTGGTCCTAATTACGTATTGATCCTAATTTCGGTCGATAAATCTAATTATTAAAACATTATAGCTTGTGATTTTGTAAACAGGGGTCGATACAGTTTATATTTTTACTTCTACTGATTAACCTGCCTGTTTTGTTTCAAACAATTAGGGTGAACATTGCTCTTTGATCTTTCGTAAGACGCGCCTCTGTGTTCGAGAGGCACACATTATGCAGGCCCGGGCTTGCTACAGGTTTTTATGGCTTTCTTTGCTAGGAGCCTAGTTAAAGGAGCACAGGCAGCCTTGCCTCCGCTGACAGGACTTGAGCGTAAGCTTTAAAGACTTTGGCACAAGTACTGTAGTGTACGTCTGACGGTCTGTACTAGTCTGTATTACCATAACGACAACTGTCTGCCTAATATTCGCCGGTTGCCGACCTGTTGACGCTGTCTCCATGATTAAATTCCAACTG
Source organism: Paramacrobiotus metropolitanus (assembly GCF_019649055.1). Classification (NCBI taxonomy): domain Eukaryota; kingdom Metazoa; phylum Tardigrada; class Eutardigrada; order Parachela; family Macrobiotidae; genus Paramacrobiotus; species Paramacrobiotus metropolitanus. Next base: position 110,901 of record NW_026570437.1, on the reverse strand, counting down.
TACCAGTCAGTTGTCATTCTAACTGTCCACAGTCAACATCGAGTTTTATTCTGGTATTAATAAAAAGGTCACTACATATGCAGTTGTTCAAGCTGCAGTAAATCAACTTCATATTTATTTTATTTTCCGTATGCCAATATACAGCCGATATGCGCTTCATCGGTTTCTTTCTGGTCATCATACTGGCCACTGTGCCATGCTGCGTAGTGTTGGGCTGCGCGCCACAGCGGACGTACACAGCCGGTAAGTTTTGACGTGATTCTTCCTACTGTCATGCGGTGTATCGGATGGCAGTTACGTTAGAATTGGATAGAAGGGATGCGTGCACGACGACTAGAGAATCATTCTTGTTTTTGCTTTTCTGCCATTTTTATATATTTTTTAGCTTTTCTTCTGATGCGGAGCAGTAAATCTGCTGGGAGACGTAACAAAAGTGAATTTGTCGTGTCCCGTTCTTTTCCGCAGTAGGGAAAACCTAGAAAATCACGGGGGTATCGAATTGCCCTTGTGACAAGTGGCGCTCCTGTTTAAAAATCACCACCTCTTGTATACCGGTATCGGGGAACCCAGCGAAAAATTCGTGGTTCGCCAATGACTTTGCGTAGTGGCCGTCGTTTTCAGATGGAAGAACAATCTGAAAGGTACAGCGAAGTGAACGCGGTCCAAGACCCGTTAAATTTAAGCGCGGAAAATGATCGCGCTGGTGCATTTATTGAAGACGTCGTAGAAGAAGAGCCGCCGGCGGTCTTTCGCAGTCCCCGGGCTGCTGTTCAAGTCTATGCGGATAGTATACCTCAAAACAATGTGGCAAAGCCTTTGACGAAAACTACACAGGCTTTTCTTGGCAATTCCGTACAGCTTAATGCAACGCCGAGCGGTGTTCGACGTGTTAACCCGAATACAGAATATGTTGAGCCGACAGCGAACCTCAGCAGTTCTCGGGCTGCTAGTCGGTTTGATGGGGACGGTTCGCCTTCTACAAGTGCACCACAGCCTTGGGAAAATAATTTCAGGGCTCCTCGAGGGAATTCAGTGCTGCCGTCGGCCGGTTTCAGCCTAGGGAATTCAGTAGGAGATGTCGTAGAGCACGAAGAGCCACCGGGGGCTTACAGCAGTCTTCGGCCTGCTTCTCAGTCTTACGGAAATGGTACTGCCCCGAGTAGCGGACTGAGGCCGCCGCCAAGAAGTAAAAGAGCTTCTCTTTCACAGTCGGTGCAGTATTTACCACCGCCCGCCGGGGATCGTCGTGATAACGTTGGTGACCGTAGCTATAGCTCACACGGGCAGACCTTGCCGTGTTTCGACGGTTTAGAAATGTCAGACCGTATATTTTCTCAGCGCCATTCCAGTGGCGTTCCTGTACGACATCCTTTTGTGACACAGGAACAGAGCGACGTGGCTCGAAGGCCGGAGTTGAGCGTGGAGTACGGTGTACCGCATGGCGAACCTCGCCAGCCTGTCATTCCCCATCCCACGCGCTTACACACAGAGAAGGATGCCCTATCCCGCGAAAACATTCGTCTTAAAAGAGAGTTAGATGAGCTCCGCGCAAAACTCTTTCGGTTAGATGTGGAGGAACTAGACAGCCGACGGAGTCCTCGTCCACATTTGTCGGAAAACCAGAGCGTCGGACCTGCGCCGCCGGTGCGAGCGCAATTTGAACGTGCTGGCAACAGCCGCTGCGTTTCTGAGCGGCCGCCGGGCTCTGAAGGCATTGTCTATAGCAGCAATGTTTCAGCAGGTGGCACAGCTAGGTTGGCTCAGCAGGTGGCCGCGCTGCTGAATCCATACTTCCAGGGATGGCCCGCTACCCAGGCGTATTCCCAAGAGTTCCCTGCCACGGGGCATGGAGAATTTAACGGTCAATATGGCGACCGTTGGCCTGCTCCAGCATTATATACAAACGCTGCGTTTGGGGACAATTTTGAGGATGCATGCATGCAGAGACCGGGGATGGTCCGGCGGGCACTGCCTCTGCAGCCGCCGCGCTTCGAGCCGCCCGCTAACGGCTCACGCGGCGTTTCCTACGTTCAGAAAGACCAGCGGGTTAAAACCCCTGTCTTTAAGGGAGAGAAGGACGAGCGCATCGAGTGCTGGATACAGCGCTATGAAGCTGTAGCTGTAAAAAACGGCTGGGATGATTATTTTAAGTGCATTGAATTAATCAATGCACTGCAGGGTAACGCCGCTAGATTTTACGACAAAATTGTGCAGTTGTTTCCCGAGGGTTTAGGCTGGCGAGAGTGGAAAGCTAAACTGCTGGACAAGTATTTTGATAAAGATCGGCAGTTTTTTGCGGCGCAGCAGCTTGCTAACCGCATGTTTGATTGTAAGGAAACGGTCGACGATTATTACGAGGCCGTTATCGAGTTGATTGCCGATGTGGATTACGAGATGAATCCGAAAATGCAGGCCCATTATTTGGTTAACGGGCTTCGTTCTCATTCCGAGTTATACAAGTTAGTGGCAGCTCAAATGCCACAGACAGTAGCAGCCTTTTTGACAGCTGCTCGGAATTGCAAACGGATTGTAGACCAGACAGCTGCCGACCGTCGGCAGCCGGAAGCCCACAACCGAACGGTATCATTTAGCGATCAACGGCAGACAGGTAGGCGAGACCACCGCCACTCAAATGCCAAAGTGCAGGACAGCAACCCTGGCACTTCCGGTGACGATGGCACGCCCGACAGTAGCCGGCCGCCTTCCCGATCCCGCACGCCGACAACGCCTGAGCCTGGCGAAACCAAGCCCAGTGTTACCTGTTTCACATGTGGTGAAAAAGGGCACTACAGTACCACGTGCCAATGGCAATCAGTGCCATTTACTGATTTGCCCGAGTCTGTTCAGCAGTATCAGGCCGCCAAGAAACAGCAGTGGAAAGGGTCAGCACCACCTCGGGCACCGACTCCAAAAAACCCGAAGCAGCAGTAAATAGAGGTAATACTGCTGCTGATGCTGTACGCAAACCTCTACCAGATGAAACACCGGTCGCTGGTGTTTATAGCGCAGATACAAGCCTGCCTACAATATCTACAGGCTTTACGTATACAGTAGATGTTAACAATATACAGGTAGCAGCACTAATCGATACATGTGCAGCTGTTTCGATTATTTCTCGGGAATTCTGTGACAGTCACAACATTTTGTGTACGCCTTTTCCACCTGATCACAAAGGCGTGTGTGTGGTAGGCGTTGGTGGCGGGCGTGTATCACTTCGTACAGCGTACTGTGACGCGATTGTACGTATTGGCAAGAGTGATTTCCAGCACTCTTTTTATGTTTGGGACGGCCATCCTCAATTTAAGCTGTTGATTGGGATGGATTTCTTACAGAATAAGCCGTTGTCCATCGATGTGCAGGGCAGGCAGATAGTTTGTGCGGCATTCAAACAAACCGCTGACCCGCACGGACCAGGCCCGCCGATTCCTGTTGAGGAAAGTTCCGAAATGGCAGCTTTGCCATTCAGTCAGGAAACTTGTGCAGCTAGTGAAGTACCGCCTGTATCGAAACCACTGCGCGGTTTCCGTAAAGCATATGCGTTATCACAAGTGGTGATACCACCACGGTCTAGCGTAATCGCCGACGCTAAGGTCTTGAAAGCTCCAGATAACGGAACTTTTATTTTCTTACCGGAAGACAGCACACTACAGAGCGCTCAAGTATTTTCACCGAGTGCTATTGTTCAGGTGAAAAATGGGCGATTTTGCACTATGTTCATGAACAACACCGACAAGCGTCGTGTAATTCGAAAAGGTGCACTGCTAGGCACTATTGATTGGTACGATGAGGAAGAGGAGGTTCCAGTGAATGCTCTGTCACCTGTAGAAGAAGAGCAGGCGCTCAGAGAATTTGAAAACTTGTTACCTGAGCTAAACATAAACAAAGAACTGACTAAGGAGCAACTCGATCAGCTGCTAAACGTTTTGCGTAAAAACCATAAAGTGTTTCCAACTTTGAAAAATCCATACGGGTTTTCGGCAGTGCAGTCTCATCATATTGATACCGGTACCGCTCAGCCGGTTAAATCGACACCGCGTAGAACGTCATGGAAGGGGCGTAAGCTGATTCAGAACGAAGTTCAGAAAATGCTTGAAAGTGGCATTATTCGTAAGTCACAATCACCATGGAGCAGTCCAGTGGTGATAGTGCACAAGAAAGACGGAGGTATTCGTTTTTGCGTAGACTTTAAAGATCTTAATAAAATTACTCGTAAAAATGTTTACCCTTTGCCTTTAATTGATGATCTCCTACAAGCGGTCGGAACTGCTGACTGGTATACCGGGTTAGACTGTTTTTCGGGATTTTGGCAAATTCCAGTTGCAGCAGAAGACCAGCCTAAAACCGCGTTTTGCACGCAGGACGGTCTTTACGAGTTTACAAGGATGCCGTTCGGGCTCTGTAATGCCCCGGCAACCTTTCAAATGACTATGGACAGTATACTAAATGGCCTCAAATGGACCATTGTACTCGTATATTTAGATGATTTGGTAGTATTTGCATGCAGTTTTGAGGAGCACTTAGAGCGACTGGATATGGTACTGTCAGCCTTAAGAGAAGCGGGTATAACAGTGCAACCGAAAAAGTGCTCGTTTGCTATGAGAGAACTTAAGTTCTTGGGTCACATAATTGACGCTAATGGTGTTCGTACTGACCCCGACAAAATTAAAGCCATATCGGCTTTCCCAAAGCCGGTTAGTCAAACGGATGTAAAGTCTTTCTTAGGACTTGCTAGTTATTACCGGAAGTTTATTAAAAGTTTCGCACATTTGGCACAGCCACTTACTGTACTGACTAAAAAAGAAGTAAACGTGGCTACGGCGTGGGGCGAAGCGGAAGACAAAGCATTTTGTGCTCTCAAGGAAGCCCTGTGCACAGCGCCAGTCTTGTCTAGGTTCGACCCCGACAAGCCCATCGTGATAGACTGCGATGCATGCGGTTACGGTTTAGGCGCGGTACTTTCGCAGGACGGCCACATTGTAGAATGCGTGAGCCGCGGTCTGTCTAGTGCCGAGAAAAAGTACGGCATCACGGAGCTGGAATGTCTGGCGGTGGTATTCGCGGTAATGAAATTCCGACATTATGTGGAGTTCGGAAAGTTTACCGTCCGGACTGACCACAAAGCATTAACGAGTTTGCGTAAGCATCGCGGCCCAAATGCCCGTTTAACACGTTGGGCGTTGCTACTGGATCCATACGACATGGTGCTCGAGTACCGGAAGGGCTGCCTTAATGGCAATGCCGACTGCTTGAGCCGTTTTCCGATTGACGCACCACCCAACGAAGAGGTAGATCTACCGGAAGTAGCTGCATGGTCGATCACTGCCTCTGACGACTTTGAGTACCTACGTCAAGAGCAAGAGAAGGACGAGGTACTGCGTGAACTGGTTAAAAGCGTTATTGATGTAAGCGGACTATCGGCACATCAATGTAAGCGATATGTTGTACGAAATGGTGTACTGTACAGGAAGCGCCGTTACAATGGGCAGGAACATTTATGTTTCGTGGTACCGAAGCAAATGAGAGCGGATATTCTGAGATCAGCTCATGATATTCCGATGGCCGCTCACATGGGTGTTGAAAAAACCTGGGACATTGTGGCCCGCAGGTTTTATTGGGATGGTATGATTACTTATGTACGGAAGTACATCGAGTCTTGTGAAGAATGTCAGGCAAGGAAAGTACCAAAAAAGGCAACACATGGCTTTCTTCAGCCAATGCCAATACCTCCGGCATTCCACACCGTAGCAATGGACATTCTTGGTCCATTTCCTGTTTCGGATAAGGGAAACAAGTATATAGTGGTCGCAGTCGACCACTTAACTCGCTTCGTGATAGCCAAGGCGCTACAGAAAGACACTGCGCAAGAGGTAGCGGAATTCTTCATAAATGAAGTTGTATTTAAATATGGGACCCCTGCAAAACTGCTGACTGACCGCGGGACTCATTTCCGTAATCAATTGCTAATGTCCGTCACGGATATTTGTGGCGTGAAGCAGTTAAAAACAACTGCCTACCACCCAGAAGGAAATGGCTTATGTGAGCGCCAAATGGCACCCATAGCAGAGGCGCTGTCAATGTTTGTCGACAGCAAGCAACGTGACTGGGATGTTTACGTGCCGGCCGTGGTTTTTGCTCACAATTGCGCTAAGCAGTGCACCACCCAGGCCAGCCCGTTTTACTTACTGTTCGGAAGAGAGGCCACGTTGCCTCTTGATATCATTTTCAAGACCAACCTGCAGCAAGGTTACGCTGACTATCCTGCGTACACTACAGAGTTTATTCAAACTCTAGAGGCAGCCCATGAAACTGCTCGTTTACGGATACGAGAGCAGCAAAATAGAGATGCTGCTAGGTTTAACGAGCACCGTACACAAACCGTATTTGAGGAGGGCAGTTTAGTTCGGGTACAGCAGTTTGCAAGAAAGAAAGGTCTAGCCGACAAGCTGTCTTTTAAATTTAAGCAGCCCTATCGTGTGCTTAAACGTTGTTCCAATAACGTATACGAATTAATACCTTTATTTGGTAAAAACCCAAAGCCGGACAAGTACAACGTTGACCGAATGCAAAAATACGTCCCACGTATTTCCGGTTTTGTGGATACAGCAGCAAATTTGGCGGGTGATTCCCAACAAACTTCCGCTCAAGATCCACCGTCCAAATTGCAATCAGTTCACCCCATGCCCAAAAAGGGAACACATTGTCGAAAAAAGCGGGTCAACTACCGACCGCTAACTCACAGTCTAAAGCTAGCGCCGTCTGTGTCGAAACGTGGACGGCTGATCAGGCGTCCAACTCGATACGTAAACGAGCAGTAAGCGCCGCCTTCCGGCACTGAAAAAGCAGTTTTCTATTGGCTGCTAGTTGATCTAGTTCACACGCGCCAGGTCAGGAAGACAAAGAGCAGTCACGCCGCACTGCTGATCAGTTTAATCAAATGAGCTGTCAGCATTCACTTAACGAGCTCATTTTCAGACTGAACAAGTGTCTTATTTTTTTTAAAGTTTCTTGTCACGAAGTTTTCTTAATATGAATTACGATAATCAGTTTCCTTGCGGTGCCTGTCGCGCTGATTACGCTCGATCGTATGTAGAGGGAACTCCTTTCGAAATCCCCTCTTGCCCACATGTTGCAGTCCGCAGTTTTGGGGAGATTCCTTTTGGCTGCTTTACTGAGGAAGACTATCAGTTAGTCCCCGCGCGTACGCGGGTGTTATTCACTGCAGCCTGTTCGGGATTAAAGGCTGCTTATCAGGAATTACGCGAGTCGCCACGTCATCAAGCATGCCTTTCGGAGGCCATGAAAGGGGCGCTGAATGAAGCTCACCGAGTCTTCTTTGAAAACTTTACGGTGACCCTCTACGATCCGGACCGGAACCGAGCGGCGTATTCCAACTCACCGCTGCAGGCGACCGTTCATACGGCAGCCACAGCTCCGTTCAGTAGCCAAGGCCTTTCGGGGATCTTTCCCGGCTGCTCGAGTGCGACACTGCCGGCACCAGTGTTCAATGGAAGTCCTTCCATTACATCCGTAGTTGGCCCACCAGTGACTTATGCAGCCACTTCGAATAACGCCAGCTTGCATGGCCCTTTGGGGACCTTTACCAGCGGCTCCAGCGGAAATCCTTCCGCTATGCACATGGCTGGCACAGCAGCGGCTCACGTGGCAGCTGCGTATCATGCCAACGCGCAAGGCCTCTCGGGGACCTTCACTTATGGCTTAAGTGGAAATCCTTCCACTGTGTCTATAGCTGGCACAGCAACAGCTAATGCAGCAGCTGCTTATCGTGCCAGCGGGCAAGGCCTCTCGGGGACCTTTAATAATACCGGTTTGCCGATTTCAGCGCCGGCTGGAATCATGCCTAGCAGATTTTCATCTGCTCCGCCTCTTGACGGCGCCCTTGGCACGTTGAACAGTGGTGTCCGCACTGCTACCAGTTCGGTGGTGAATTCTCACGCACCTGGCATGTCTGTTCCACAGTCCAGCGTTGCACCAACAACGCTTCGAGGTAAAACAGCTCGAGAGCTGTTGGATACCCGTTACACGAAGTACAGCGGCCCGATTAGCAGCAAGACCACTCGCAATCAAATCAATAAATGGTGGGCCGCATGGGAAAATCAGGAAGTGGAAGGATACGGTTGTCTGGTTAAGAGATTTCCCCTCTTGATGCGGGAGTCCCCGAACGTTGCGCAAATGGTGTACGAATGCACTATTCCTTTTGGTTACACCGGACCATCAGCAGCCGATGTCGCACGTCGCCGTCCCGATATCGTACCTCCCTCACACTGGATTCCTGGCAAAAAATCCACAGAGCCACCACCGCCTTTCGAAAACGACCCTCAACAGGGAGACACCAGTGCGGTTACTACGCCAGTTTCTGCTGAGGCCGAAAGCTCCGAAGAGAAAGAGGGAGGCACTGAAACACAGCCAAGCGCACCTACTGAAGCGGCCGCCGGCCTGTCAGACGGTATGGACGGCGTCATCGAAGGAGAGACGATGGATGGTCCCCACGTCCAGGGAAATAAAGTGGTGGCTGAGTCGATGGTGACTGACGACGTGACGGACGATTTGACCGACGATTTGACCGACGACGTGACCGACGGCGTGACCGACGACGGGACCGACGGCGTGACCGACGACGTGACCGACGACGTGGCCGACGATCTGAACGATGAGGTGACGCCGGATGCCTCCGTGGATCAACGTTCTCAGTAGACACGGTTAGCCGGCTACTTGTTCATATTTTTCTAGCGGTTATCTCTTGAGTACCACTGTATGTCTGGGCTAGTGATACTTTCTTTAGTTTGCTCTTTCTTTATATTCACGGGCTGTGGGCAGCCCTTTCCCCACCGAGGGAGGATGTGTCATGCGGTGTATCGGATGGCAGTTACGTTAGAATTGGATAGAAGGGATGCGTGCACGACGACTAGAGAATCATTCTTGTTTTTGCTTTTCTGCCATTTTTATATATTTTTTAGCTTTTCTTCTGATGCGGAGCAGTAAATCTGCTGGGAGACGTAACAAAAGTGAATTTGTCGTGTCCCGTTCTTTTCCGCAGTAGGGAAAACCTAGAAAATCACGGGGGTATCGAATTGCCCTTGTGACACTACTTGTTTGTTATTTTAGTCATTACCTTAACTGTTAATGACGTTCAAATGTTTAATTACTTATTTCTGTAATCTTTCTCATCCAGTCATCTGCACTGCAGTATACGGTGCAGGTGACACGATGCCGGGTGTCAGAGTGACCAATACGATATGAATAATCACCACAATTATCAATCCTGCCGACCTCACTGAAGGACCGAATATAAGCTGATAATCTCAATGTGGTATAGCTAAATTTGGACTGTATGTGTTTGCGGAGTTTGGAATTAAGTTGTCGTCGGAAATGCAATGACAGAATATGAGCTGATAATATCTGGTATAGCTAAATCTACGAATTTACGCGAAGCGAGAAACTGGCGATAACATGATTCCAAACTCCGCAGACTGCTAATCATAATGCGAGAAGTGATGATGCCCAAAGTAACGCAATCAACGGACTTACTTCTTCATGCGCGAAACGCATCCGTGTAGGAAACCAAACACAACCCAAACTAACCGCGAACGTGGTAGAATGCACCAGCAGTACGAGTACATGGAGAAGTACGTATTAAACGCTAATGGGCTGCTGTAATCGGTCACCGGCTTGTGCATTGCAGTGCGGCGGGCAACGGCGGCCGTCCGGGAAGCGGACGAGAACCTCCAGGATAACTCCATCTTCCGACCCGGCTCAGAGCACCCCGCGACCGCCTTGTTGTTACCGAAAGTAGTCACGGTCGCGCTGGGAGGCATGGTGGAGTTGCGTCGCACAGTGCAGACACCCCAATGGGCGCGGCGGATCCTCTAGCTATCGTCCATCCCAACACCATAATCCACATCTTCCCTTGCCGGTGCGCAACCAAGTTTCTCCAGCGCGATGTTTCTCCAGACTGCATCTGCCTCACGGATCAGAGTGTACCGGGAGGGGTCAACAGTCGATTGTTACCAGCGTACAAATAACCCGCTTAGCACTAGTTTTCATTGCCTCACCCTATCGTTAAATAACGCTGTAAAAGATTTCATTGTTCTTGTGGGTCCTAATGCTTAGTCAAGCATGGAGAATATAAGAAATGTACGGCAATGCTGCTAGGAAATTCGTTTGGTTCATTTGGACGTTTCATTAGTGAAGAGTTGTTGTTGTATTGCGAGTACAGAGTAGTGTTGGACTGTTGGTTAAATACAAACTTCCATTAATTTTCACGTTACGACGGCAAGAATAATCGCGCATTTACTGTACAGTACAATTTAACGGGATCACGAGAACATTCATTTTTCTGATGGTCCTCTATAGAAACATCCGTCGGGTTGTACAGCAGCCGGTTTGACTGCTGTTCTAGTGGGTTGGTTAATCCACCTTACCACGATCTGTCGGCTGTTAGTGTGGGAAAGGCTGGCACGGTTGGCAGCGATGCTGACCGGAAGCTGACTACCGTTTACAGAGTGACACCGATGGCCGATGCACGATCATCCCATGGCGGTTAAGCAACACAACACGAGGTCATCGCAAGTGTTTATTAGCAAGTACAACGTGGCAAGGTTCAGCGAGCAAGCTGAGGAGCAAGAACGCATAAGCGTGGGGCAGGAAGCGCGGAGCAAGATTGGGAGCAAGCTGCAGCAAGACTAATTTCAAGAGGTTTCTGACCGCGGGATGCGATCGGTAAAAGTAGGAAAATAAGGATTCTGATCTTCATAACACAACAATCAATAAACAGTAGAGAAAAGCAATTAACACTCCTATCGCTACAATATTAATGTAATCTGCAGGCTACTCGGTAATTTTAAAGCAGTTGTGTCTGCTTGTAGCCCTCAGAGTTATGAATAGGCTTGACCTTTTGTGACCAATACTTGACCCATTTATTATCGATGATTTCCTGCTTATCGCTGTGCACTCATAACCGCTTAGCAGACCCGGCGTGACAAATTCACGCCTAAGCGCCCATTAAAAAACGTACAAATGCGAAAAACAACGGAAATCAGGAGAACTGCAAGTCATAGTTTTTTCTGTGCGACGACGGCCCAGCGTCGGGGCGACACGCGCGGATCAAACAGATCCACCACGCCCACATCCCCGATGTCGTCCCGTTCATCCAGCGCGCAGGCCCGGTCCAGCAGGATGATCTGCTCGATCAGCGGCGCCAGCAGGATCCGTGTCAGACACACCAGACGCAACTGCAGCTCCACGGGGGCGTATTCCCTGTACACCGCTTCCAGCTCCTCTTCGTCCATCTGTAACGCGCAAACCATAGAGAATTAACAATCCATTATTCTACAATTTATTGGTAGAAATTAAAATGAAAAATCCCAACGGCACGAAAAAAGGAAATCGGAATAGGGTTAATTTGTAAATAAATAGCAGATTAAAATTACAGAAGATTCCCCACCAAATAATCCCACGATTATTATGAAAATAAAATAAACATAATTTGCAAATAAATACAAATCCCCAATTAAATTAGGAAAACAGAGATTAGGAAAATAAATTCAGAATTAATTAGCACATCAACAATACAAACACAGGGACATCCCGCAAAATTAATTAAAAAATAAATCAAAAAGTACCAATGATCGGCAAGATTATTTAGCAACGAAAGGTCACTTTAAGTAGCGAAGCAATCAGGAAAATTAAATCAAAATTTCTCTATCCAACGCTCCGCACCGGTACATCATCCAGCGCTTCCCGCGCGTACGCGACGAAATCGCCGTTAACGGTCTTGATGCTGCCGACACTCTGCACGCGCTCCTCCAGACCGTGACGCCGGAGGACGACCTGCAGGAGAGCGCGGAAGAAGAGCGCCCGCACCGACCGCTCGAAGGCCGCGCGGTCGGCCAGCGTCCGCTCCACGCTCTGCGACGCCAGCATGCGCGCGTTCCGCCCCAGACGATACCGGCGCGACTGCAGGAAGGTGGACGAAGGGAATGCCGCAGCGGCGCTACAATTTCCCCCCTCAAACCTACCGACAACGGACGCTTATAAAAAAAGTACAATTCTCGAAAAATTATACAACAATCAAAAATAGGGAACCAATTCAAAAGGAAATAAAAGATATTATTAACACAATTTCCTAAAAATAAACGGCAACCGAAACTGAAGAAATCTGTAAAAGGAAAAAATAACGAAAACATAATCGTAATTAATTTATAAGAAACACAAATAAAATCCATTTCAATAAATATTCCCATCTTTTATTTTAAATAACTATGAATGTTCAGAAATAATCCATTTAAATCAAACTCCACACTTCTTTAAAAATAAACGGATACAAAAATGCTCCGATTAAATACAAACCCTGTCTTTTAATAAAAGAAACATTTACTCGTATATTAAAAAATAAATCCGTTTAAATAAAACCGTCCATTCTTTTTTAAAACACAAATAAATGCAAGAATAACGCCGTTGAAATGAAATTCCATATTTTTTTAAAAAAATAAACCGACACAAAATCATCCGCTTAAATACGTACCCTATCTTTTCATAAAACACAGTAAATACTAAATACTCGTATATTCCAAAATAAATCCGTTCATATAAAACCCTCCGATTTAAAAAAAACTGCAAAAATAATCCGTTTAAATAGAAATCCGCATAGTTTTCTCCCACCTTTCTTCCATTAAATGATAGCAGCACGGCACCAGCACCAATCCCGCGGCCTGATCATTCCGCTGAAACATGCGGATAATGTGGTCGGAGAGGCTGCCGCACGCGTGCAGTCCGCACACCACGAAACGCCCGTCGACGCCGTCCAACTGCGCGTCCTCGCCCACCGCCTGGCAGGCGAACGTCAGCCGCCCTGGACCGCCGCTGTCGCCGGCGACCGGCAGGCGCTTGCGGACGGCGTTCCACTGCTGATTCAACCGGCGCAAGCGTGTCGCGGCGCCCTGGATGTTGCTGGCCGACATCTCCACGCCCAGCACGTCCAGGCCGTCGCGGAGACTCAGCCAGGCGCTTAAATAGCCCTTCCCGCAGCCCACATCCACTACCTATCCATATTTCCATCCCTTTTATTTCAAAAATAATTACAGTAATTTATTTTATATATTTCACCGAATTTTTTTGATTTTATTTGGTAATTTTACTTTATTTATTTTGTACTGAATGAAAAAGTAAATTTAAATCTGACCGCAAAAAAATAAAATTTTATTATAAAATTAAATTTACGACAAACAAAATTTTTAAAAAGGGCCGAAGCATATGCCAAATTTCTCAAAACAAACTGTTTATTTCCGAATTCCAGGCACCTTAATGGTGCGTTACAGAGTCCAGCTATCCAGCACAAAAACTGGGGAAACAGCGTTTTTTAAACGAAAATTAAATCACTAATGACTATTAAAATAAATATAATGGAAAGAAAAAATAAAATATATAAATATAAAATAACCTAAGAAAAATAAAAAATTACACAAAACTTGGTAAATAATCCTACAAAAATTCTGCAATAAATATTGAAATATTATCTCGCAATTTCTAACAATAAATTATGAAGAAACGTCAAAAAAATGCAAAATAAATATCGCAGCGTACCTGCCGCACTTGACACTCCTCCGCAACGTCACGAACAACCGGCGCCATAGCACAAATCTCCTGGAGCTTCTTCTCCGACATCATCATGACACTGGCCAACTTCCCGTCCACGGCGTCCGCCTCCGGGGGCGGTCCACTGACCAATAAACGGCATTTACACGCCGCGTCCCGCGCCAGCTTCTCCCAGGGATTCCGCGCCTCTACGACACCCCCGACCGTCAAAAACCATCGTTCTACCAGGCAATCGGGGTACCTGGGTACTCGGTGATGGGAGATTTCCATAAAACCACGCAAAAGTCCCAGAACTGGGGAAAGAGGAGCGCGGGATCCGCGTCCTGGCTGGAGGGGAACAACGGGAGGACGGTGGTGTGGAAGAGGTTGTCGGTGATGAAGGGGGCCAGGGGGATGTCGGCCAGGGGGTGGAAGGGCTCGAGGAAGGCGATCAACTCCGATAACCTGTTGCATACCATGATCGTCAATGGTGAATGATAAATCCAGTGATGTGCAGTAATTGCTTACGTTCGTAGACGATCACAATCCGACATTCTGGTCGGCGGCGTTCAATGGATTCAGTAAAACGTCCCTCTAAAATTTACGCGCATAGTACAATCCGAAATAATACTTTCGTACAAAAAGCACCGCAAAAAGGCAGAACTGTTGAAGGCTTATTCGATTTTCGTAAAAGAAATTCGAAAATTTTGAAAGCGACGAAGTGAAAATACAATTTGAGACACTCTCACAAACTGCCGTCGGCTGGCGGCTGGCCTGGAGCATGGCAGTATAACGGTGCGACAAACTGCCGTCGGCTGGCGGTTGCCCTGGCGTCTATGTATGGTGGCCGTGTTTTATTCGGTCAGAGTCTGTACATGCTCGACGGGCGCGTCGACGTCGTGATTTGACGTAATCGAATCGGCAACAGCAAACCCCGGAAATATGCTTTCGTTGCGGGTTTGGGATTTTTTGTCGTCTGTGGTTAGTGGAAACGCTTGGGTCAATTTGTACGTCCGTTGCTGGACCGATGCGGTTCGTCGGCCGGAAGATCCGTAACAGTTTCCGGCAAATCTCGATATACTCTGTATAACGGCGGTCTTAGTGATACATCGATTAAGTTTTGTGGCAGTCTGTAATGAAATCCAACGCGGGAACCGCGGCCTCTGTCATGGGAACAGCACCAGCATCGGCTACTTTAGACGAAATGTTCTGTGTGATTAGACCGCCGATTTCCGTAGTCGGCTGAGCCTGTGCATTTAGTGCAAATCTGTCCCTTTTGTAAATAACCTGTGAGTGTATCGAGATCTGGAAGAAAGATCAATTCCCACTTCCGGCATACCTCCTGGATATGGTCCAAGTAAAAGATAACACCATGCACAATGGGAAACCGTTAGTTTTGGACGTTACTGTTGCTGGTACATTTGCCCAAACTTACATAGGCCAGACATCCCGTGTTCCAGGAAGTGCAGCTGAAATAAGAGAGAATCGAAAGCTTGAGAATACGATGGATTGGCGGTTCGCTACGTAGTGCAGCCCTTGGCATTTGAAACTACGGGAACCTTCGGACCGCGCACAAAGAAATTTTTCAAGGAACTGTCAAGAAAAATTTGAGAATGTAATGGTAACCCTCGGTCGGGAGAGCTTTTGCGTCAGAGATTCAGTACTGAGATACAACGCGGAAGTGCAGTGTTAACATTTAATGACATGAGAGACAGCGAGGACTTGTTTTAGAGATTGGCTGATCGGGAATGATTTGTGCCCGATGTTGTTTTTCTTGGCAGCTTTGCTATGGTCTTGTTTATATGATACCTGGTGTGTTGTAAAATATTTACCGTAAACACCCGCAGACACGAAAAAAAAACACCATGCGTTATAATCTGCGGAAGCCGGCACGGATCGCGGTTGCACGGGCAAAGCAAGTAATCGGAGGGGGGACTTGAGAGATGCGTTTAATGCGTCTTTTGGATAAAATCCTTGCTGTTAACTCTAAAATTCTCGATGCCAGTTCTGTACCTGCCTTTAAATTTCTACTCAAATCTGTGGATGTGTCTTGGTTTTTACTTGCATTTAAATTATTTTTTGTTGGACCCGACTTGAATGCCTAAGATCACCGAACGTCACTAACGATTTTGGATGTTTTTTCAACGGTTAAAATTTCATCGTTTTAATAAAGGCACATCCACGCAGACGTTCAGTTGACGCGTGTACATACTGATTACTGGCTGATGCCGAATGTAGAATAATTATTTATTATTGTCACTGTTGTTTTCCAAACAATTTACTTTTTCGCACAAAAGTATTCATTCGCCATCAGCGCTGTGATGTCGTGCATGATCAACAACGTCAAGCGGCATAAAACGAGTTCGCTCAACTTTGGATAAAATAAGTAAGTACTGTATCTTAGTAGAATGTATAGAATTATTATAAAAAAATCATAGTAAAATGCTTTAATAATAAAGTAATGTTTTCATCAGTAAACAGTGCGTAGAAAAAGAGAGCCTACAACGTTAATAAAGCACGACGAGCTGCAAGAATGAACATTATAACCGGCACACTAGCTGGCCAATGTATATTTAATTAATGTAACGGAAATGAAGTTAAGCCGGTTAGATCCAGATGTCGGAGGTGCAGTCGCCGCCCGGATAGCGCACCTCGTGTCCGCGGATGGCGCCGTCCGGCTCACTGGCCAGATCCACATAAAAGTCCGGATCCACCGTCATGCCCTGCGGCGTGCAGTTCAGCAGGACGATGCCGCTGCCCTTCCTGCACAAAGGTCACACAGCGCTATACGCATCTCTACGCGGTAAATTCGCGGCTTGATCGTATGCGCGCAATATATAAGCTATACCGGCATTGCCGTAATGATTAAAGTATGATTAATAATGCAACCTTAAATAGAAATTATTAAGCAATAAATATTTTATTGTCGATTGCCGCGACGTACTTGACCATTTGCGGGTAGAACTGCTTGTCCCACGGCGTCAGCAGCGACGAGGTCACGTACAGACGGCGGCCGTCGCGCGACATCTGCAGCATATTAGGCCCCGCCCTAAACACATCAATTAATCATTAATTATTATAATAATGCCCCATGCATCGCTGCACCATACCAAAAAGCACAACAAATCGCAAAGGTCATCATTATATATACTGGCATTAATATTGTACGTTTGACAAATTTTACTACAGTTGGCGACTGACCAGATGGGATGACCTTTAACAACTAGCCGCGCCGGCTGCGCATCCAGTTCCTCATCTTTCGTGACCTTTATGCCGGTATCGCTGCAGATTAGGCCGCCGAAAAAGACCTAAACGAGCGGCCCATCAATCATCTATATGGAGCTGATTTGAATTGATGCTGAATCGGTGTAACAATTTTTAGGCATTTTTATATAGCGACAGAGCTGGATATCGTACCGAGGAGACAAGTTTGGGATGGTGGGTGTCGCTGATGTCGTACTGCCGCACATCGCCGTGCAGCCAGTTGGCAAAGTACAAGAATTTATCGTCCAGGGAGATGAGAATGTCCGTGATTAACCCCGGCATCACCGGCAGTGACCAGTTCTCCACGTGTTTAGCCGGAACTTTGATGACCGGTTCCGTTGCCCATTCTCCATCCTGTCGTTAAATAAAATGCATCTTCTTAGTTTTAATTTCAGTTATAATGCCGTTAAATCGGCCAAATAATAAACAATAAAATTGCTAATAAAAAAAATTGTATACAGATACGTAACAAAATAGTAAATATTTAAAAAAATAATATGAATTTAAAATTACTGAAAGTAAACGGTACCTTTTTGAAGAAGCGATAGACGACGGACTGCAGCGCCGCCCCCACGAAGCCCTCGCAGGCGGCCGGGTCGTGGAGGAAGCG
Source organism: Paramacrobiotus metropolitanus (assembly GCF_019649055.1). NCBI lineage: Eukaryota > Metazoa > Tardigrada > Eutardigrada > Parachela > Macrobiotidae > Paramacrobiotus > Paramacrobiotus metropolitanus. The sequence continues at coordinate 93,437 of NW_026570437.1, read as the reverse complement.
GACTTCCAGCGGTATGGCGTTGATGTCGTCGGCGTTGCCCAGGCGGATGGACTTGATCAGTGTCTGCTGGTGCCAGTCGAAAAAATTCAGCGAGTGTCCCAGAAGATCTCTAGCCGGCTTGGCGTCCTCGATATTGAAGCCCTTCATAAAGCTGCTCGGGTGCCCGAATTCACTCGAAATCTGCATAAAAAAACCCCAAATAATTACAATCGTTAATGTGCAATTCAAAAGTTATAAGATAAGTTTCTATACAATCAGCAATATTTAATCGAAAAATGCAGAACCGGTGGTTACTTACCAATTTAACACAACAGTAAATAATTTTCATTAAATGATATAACGGAAACTACTACTATGTGGTAATTACGAATAACAATATAAAATTTATTTGGGATTAAAATACAGACCGGCATAATTTTTTTTGAAAATCGAGATTTAACGATTTATTAATAACTCATTTAACACACCGTACGAGACATTTATGCGTTTCCTTATTATATAATTCTTGAGCATCATACGACCACAAACAACTAACAAAAACAGTGTTTCAAATAATTCTTATAAAATAATGAAAATAAATAGAATTATATCGCGTTGTGTAATATAACGAACCCGATGTACAGTAATTCTATTTTATTTATTTTTTAAAAATTTTTTAAAATAAAAAAATTTAATTGAATACAAATTTTGTACAATTAATTTCTTGATTAATTTTTATTTTGCAGACTGACCATAATGTTATGGCGCGGTTGATACCAGTAATCGTAACCCATAATCTTCGTATCATCGTGTCCCTTATTCCACAATCCCTGGGGCTCAAAGGTCAGCCCGTCCAGCAGGAGGAAGGCGCCACGGGCCTTGTCCTGCGTGTCGCCCATATAGGAGATCATGACCTCGCCGGAAGGCAGACAGTGCACCGTGTGCGGGTAGGCGATGTTGAAGCGCTCGCGGATGGCGGCGCCCTCGATGACCTTATGCATAGCCGGCGCGCGCGGATCGATAACGTCGACAATGTGCAGGTTGCCGCTGGCCAGGCCCGGCACGATCAGGAAGCGCCGTTTGATGGCCGGGTGCCGGCAGCTCACGCAGCTGTTCCACCCGAAGTGGTGTAGTTCGTCGCGCGGATCCGACGAATATAAACGATGGATAACCTGCCGTAAAAACTGCCAATGAAAACTTAAAAAAATTAAATTTCACACAATTAAAATATACACAATTTTTAAAAAATTTACAAAGCGTTAAAAATAGTTTTGAAATTAAGCGTTCGCCGTTAACGCAAATAAAGTTGCTATTAATAATTTATTCCGTGATTAGGTGTTTTATGATATACGGTACCGGCATCATGCAAAGAGATTCACAATGCCACGAGACGACTACGTCTTGTTTATTAATACGTTATGAGTATTCTTCATATTGTTTTGTATTAATTAATACAAAAAATTATTTTGTATTAATAATTTACAAATTTTTTTGCCATCAAACCGAAATAAATTACTATTTAATAATTTATTTAATGGCTATTTTATATACGCATAAAATAAACGGTTGCACTTATGTATTTCGTAATAATTTTTTAAACAGCGGTACATTTTACTGAAAAATCTAATCTGCAATTATATACTAGTAGTAATTATGGTATCTGCTAGATACAGCAATTTATTTTTTACGTGAATGTTTTCAAAAATTGTTAAAAATTTTTGATAATTTTCGGGCTGTACCTTGCCGTAATCCTTGGACTCAGGATCGGCATCCACCGTGGCCAAATATCCCGCTTTCGTCGCCTGATTCTCCTCCGGTTGCAGACAGAGCACATAGATGACCTTTTCGCGCGGCAGCGACATGGATTCCCGCGGCGACAGCACCTGGCTGCGGTCGCCGAAACACTCGCACGCCGACATAATCAACGCTTAATTGATGCTGTACGTAAAGGTCACGTTTGCCGGTACCCGCACAATTAATTCCCTAACGAACTGAATGCCGGCATTTTGACGCGCGATGTTTATTTATCTATGCATTCCAATGTCGGATATGAATCAAAAGACAAGCGTAACCGATATGAATCAAATGCAGTAAAAATGTCCTGATGCGATCGTGTCGATGCGAGGAAATTTGTCCTGGAGTTTTTATATCGGCTGACGATTAAAGCGGTACGGCACCACGCGATCGACGAGACGAACCCTCGATTCATGCCGGAAAGGGTGGGATCTTCCGGCTTTCATTCTTGATACGAATCATTTAAAAAAGATAAGAAATATGCCTTATTAATTAGACACAAAATAAAATTTAAGAGTTGTGGAAAGACAGTTCGAATATTATTAAAAAATTAAACACCTATATAAAAAAAATGGAAAAACAAAATAATAAAACATTTAAAAAAATAGAAATAGTCGAAAGATGAATTAAAATTTTACTAAATTAAAAAAAAAGTGAAAAAATAAAACAGTGATAAATTAGTAGTAATATTACAGATATTCATAATATGTAGTTTAAAGTAATAGTAATAATAATAATGGCTTCGTTAAAAAATTAGCATGAAATTTAAATCGTTAGTAAGCGCAATGAGTCAGCGTGGAATTTATCGCAACAATTTTTCCGTCTCGTGTAATTTTAATTTCGTTAGTATCTGTAATTTGGTCTGTTACAACAACCACACATTCCAACACCGTCCACCGCAAGAAAAAAAAACTTTCATTTTTCCACTGACAAGACAATCAACATTTATTCAATTATACCGCCATCCGGTGGGCGGTGGTGGAATAATAAAACAGTAGAAAAGACAGGAAAGAATACTGCACGCACACGTCGATGGTAAATGCAGGATGCGGCCCGCGGGCGGCTGGCCGGGCGCCGTTGCCGTTGAGGGCCAGCGGCGTGGGGCGGGGCGTGGGGCGGTGGCACAGCGGCGGGTAGTTGGCCGGGCGGGTCAGCGGCCAGCCGAAGGCTTCCGCCGGCTCGCGGCACTTGCTGTCCTCCTCGTGCGACAGCCGCAGCGGCCAGTCGGCCTGCGTCAGCCATTTCAGCTGGCAGTCGCAGCGTAGCGGATTGTCTGCAATAAAAAACTGCAATTACTTAATTTATTTAATTTACTTGAATCTATATGATAGAAAATAATTTGTAATGAAAAATAATAAAGGCACTTATTAATAAAAATTATATAACACACTAGATAAAACATAATTATCAATAAATAAAATTTATATGTTTAAAGGACGCAATTGCATTAATAAAGTTTTTTTTTCACAAACCGGCTTCTTCACACGACGAATTCGCAAAATCAGCCATTATTTGTTTCAAAATTATTTTATAACTAAATTGTTTTATGTAGTAGCATTTCTCCGTTTTTTTTAAATATAAAATAATAAATATGATAATTTTTTACTTGCAGTACCTTATTTTCAATTATTCTTATTTTCTATATACATAGATTTAATATTAGAAATGGTTATTATAATATTAAAATATTAGAATTATGATATTAGAATTATAATATTAGAAATAGTTATTTTATTTGAGGTGCTTCATTTAACCGATATTCTGCACATACTAAATTCAAGTGAATATTCCCAACAATGCCGGTCGCTGTCATTTATACAATCACCCCACTGACCTATTGGCCATTCATCTGCGCTGTCTGTTATACGACCGGCAAAGAATGCCGGGATTTTGCGGCTAATTGCCGGAGCGCTTTATCTGTTTTGCCGGCACGGAATCAATGTCCGGCTTGTTCATTTGACCGGTTTAATTCTGACAAACAGGATTACCGCCGATAAAGTGGCTGTTGTCAGCCAGTGGCGGCCGGATTAGCGACTTGTCGTCGGGCAACCGCGGTTGATTTTAATCCCAATATTTAAAGGATTTCATTCTTGCCGAAATAAAATAGCCGCATAATCCGCAAACACTTGAATGTATTGTGTTTTTTCTAGAATGTCTCTATAAAATTAAGGCCTATATTACTACGAAAAAAGATAATATATAAATAAAAAAATATATTTAATAATAATTTTAGGATTTAGGTAATATTTATAAGTTTTATAATTTAGGTGTAGTAAGCAGTAAAAAAATTAGTAATAATAATAATTTAGTTATAAAATATATGAAAAGAAAAAAAAGATAATATAATATATATTAATGAAAAGAAAAAAAAGCAAGAAATGAATAAACAAATTTGAGAAGAATAAAATGAAACAGTGATATAAAATATACATTAATGGATGAAAAATAAAAATGGTAACAAATAAAAATATTTATAAAAAAAACAAGAAAAATATTTTTAATATCAGTTTCTGTACAAAATGTAGTAAGCAGTAGAAAAATAAACTATAATTTATAAAACTAATTATATACGAAACGAAATATCAATGACGATGTATTAAATCGTTACGTTCGCCGTGTCAAATTATTACACTAGAAATTTAGTCTAATAAATATTCCTTGTAATATCGCAGAAATAAATTGGTGATTATTTGCTGCAGCGTTCCACACTGATATATAATAGATTTCTAATTATATTGTGTCGGAAATTGATGAATGGTGTTGCAGTGCACAGCCGTTGGCCTAATCCGGGCAAAAGGGGGGAAGCCGGGTCGGGGGCGCGCGCTGGCTGCATTGCCGGGATTAATCCCGATCCGGCAATCATCCTTCCCCGTTTTTCCCGGCGTTCAATCACCGCACCCAGCGGTCATCCACAGCCCGGGCTTAATTACATCCCGTCAAACTCATTAACGCGCCCCGGCCTGTGCCCGTCGCCGCCCAGGGGCTGCGTCTATCCACGCGCCGCTGCGCATATGGAGCGGACAGTGTGTATATGCCGATAGCAGATGAAGTTGAGACCAGATATGCGTTCCCGTATATATAAATTATGCAGTATAATGAGCAATGTCAATCGCCAGCCGGACACATATTGCTTACACTGTCCGCGCCGGCTTGTTGGCCCGTTAATGGTCAACAGCGGGACCAGTGCCGGCAGCCAGGGAGCACACATGTACGGCTGCAGCGGGAGGGAGGGAGATAGATCGGCGCGATGGTGTTTTAATTATCCCGATGGACGGATGAGGCGCGTATATATACGATGTGTCGATTATTAACGAGCCTTTACAACCGCGGATTTATCAGTTTTCCACGCAGCCATACACAAACATGGCAATTTACTCCGACATCCCCGGGAAGTTGATTGCATTTGACAGCCGGGAAATTATCAGAAAACATATACAAATTATTTCAGCGTAATTTATATTCTAATACTCATACGTGCATTTTCAAAGCTCCAGCTGTTATGACAGTGGCGTTAATTAGCGAAATAATTAGTTTTCGAACTGCACTTTTGGAAATAATTTTAACAGAGGTTATTAAATTTTGATACAAATTCCTTAGTTTATTTTCGCCTTATATTTATTTATTTTTCCTAATTTTATTTATTTAATTTTTTGATTTATTTTTTATAGCCCCGAAAATTAGCAACTTTATTTATTGAATTTTTTTCCTCATATAAACACTGATGCGTAATATATTTTGTTATTTATGCGTATTAACATTTTATTCAATTTTTGTTGTATTTTATAAAAATAATTTTTAATTGTTCAAGCCGGCTGAAACGCTTGCTGAAAGTAGCCGGCATCGGTGACCTTTAAAGCGCTTACCGTGTATATCGAGGATTTTGAGGCTGGACTTGACCGGCTTGAAAGTGGCCTCGTGGAGGGCGGAGAGGTTGTTGCGGGCGAGGTAGAGCCATTCCAGCCGGTGCAGGCCGTGCAGCGCTTTGACGGAGACGTTGCTGATCTGGTTCTCCTGCAGGTACAGGAACTCCAGCTGGTGCGCCTTGGCGAAGGCGTGGTCCGGCAGCTCCGTCAACGAGTTGTTGCGCATATTCAGCTGCGCCAGATTCTCCGCTGTCCACAACGCTTCCACCGGGATCCGCGAGATATTATTGCTCGACACTGCAGTTATGATAAATGTAAATAACGGGTAAAACGAAAACCAGCAAGGACAGCAAAACCTTCTATACGAAATATTTTTTGAATTTTTTTCCGGGAAAAATCGGAAAATGGAAATTAAAATTCGGAAAAATGTAAAATAATAATTACAAAATTCGAAAGAAAAATAGAATACAGGTAAAAAATATATGGAATTTCTGGAATAAATGTACCGTCCAAAAGTTGCAGTTTGCTGGTGAGCGCCGGCGTGAAGGCATCTCCGGCGACATCCTCCAGACAGTTATGATTCATCAACAGCACCTCCAGATTATACAACTGCGCCACCGGGCCCGGCACCCGCCGGAACACATTATGCCCCAAATCTAGCCGCGTCAGTGACCCGGTGACCCCGTGGAAAAACTCCTCCGGCAGCGTTTCCAGTTGATTATGCTGCAACTGCAACTCCTCCAGCCGCCCCAGGGTGGCCAGCAACCGCGCCGGTAACGTCCGGATACGGTTGTGACCCAGCGTGATCTTTGTTAAATTATCCGATCCGTTGAAGGCGAACAGATGAACCTAGTAAATAATACAATAACAAACATAAAAATTTAAAAATCAGCCAACAGTAACCGAGCGCGAAGAGCGAGGCGCTACTTTTAACTGATCGTCAAGAGCATAAAATATGTCTGAAGCCACGAAGAGCGTCATGTAACACTTTTCCAATTCCACAAATATTGCCAAATAAAATAGTCAATAATAACAATAAAAAAAAGAAATATTAGTAATGATATTAAAAATTACTAGAAATGTTTTATAATAATTAGAAAAATTTTCAAATTATTTTTTAGTTTAGTTTAATAATTTATTAATGATAATAAAATCATCTCGGACCTGGTCGATATCGTTGTGGTCCAGGGTCAAGGTGTGGAGTTGGCCGAGGCCGGCGAAGCCGCTAACGTGCAGGCCGGTGAGGAGGTTGTGGGCCAGGTGGAGGACGCGCAGGGCGTGCAGCCGGCGGAGGGCCTCGGTGGGGACGGCGGTGAGCAGGTTGCCGGAGAGGTCCAGACTGTGCAGGTGGCTCTCCAGGTTGAAGAAGGCCATGTCGTCGATCATCTGCACGTTGCAGCGCGTGATGAACAGATGCTGGATGTGCAGGTGCTCGAAGCGCAGCCGGGGGATCTGCACCATTTGGTTGCCGCGCAGGCGCATGTACCTGTACAGCCCACCGGTAAAATTTGTATACAGCCATGATCCTATTAAGTAAATTTTGGATTATTGCATATTTTTTCCTCATTTTTTTTTAATAAGAATTTTTACTCAAATCTTTAGAAAATGTTTCAATAATAAAAGTGTTTTCATTTCTGAAAATAATCAGTAATCGAAATTGTGTTCATAATAACAATTAATTTCCAACGGGAATTTCTGGAGTAACCTGCGGAACAAGTTGCAGTTAAAATAAAGGTAAGTTCGTTCCAATGAATTATGAAACAAATAGGATTAACAATAATTACAAAAATAATTATCATTATACAGAATTTTTTCCGATTTTTTTCCAAAAAATTGCTTACACATTTTATTAAACGTTAAAAATTAAAAGTATTGTTTCAAGGAAATTATTACTAGCAATAACATCTGCGTCTTTATACATATGTACACAATCGTGGTGCATAATATTTATTTTTCGTTAAAACAAGGTTATGACGAGCGCTGATACATGTGCAGCGGGAGGAATTTCCCATGCATACAGATCGTGTATTCCGCGGGAGTGACAGTCCAGGCAGTGCAAATGTAGGCTAATACACGCGGATGCCTGTCAGGGATGTTGGCTGCTTGTTCCTACTGTCTCCCTCTATCCTGTCCTGCTCATCTTACTGCGCATGTACACACGCACTGCCATATTGCTTTACACATGTCCGGCACTGGCTGCGCGCCCAACATGTTCCCCAATCAATAATTCATCATCCCGCGCCCCTTCCCAGCCTGGTACACCCGGTAATTCGTCTTTTGTTGACCCCGAAACAACCACCAGCACAACGTCTAAGAAATCTAAGAAACCTAAGAAATCTACGAAATTCACAAGTACCCACTTGCGCCGGTTGTGCTGACGTCAGCCACGATTACGCGGCGGGTTAAGCGGCGGGCAATCGGCGGTTTGTTTAAACAAACAGCCGGCAATTAATTCTCATCAGTGGCCGCTTAGTGCAGCGTGGAGTGGTGCTTGCGATGGGGCGCAGTTTGCTGTCAATGATTTGTTTCTTGAGATGCGCCGTATGTATAATATGTGTGTCTATACAGATGCACGCCGTTCACACAGACCAACGCTCAATTGGTGGTAATTGGGTTTGTGCGATGGCATGGAACATATTAGGAAAAAATAACAACTCCTCCACCTTTAAACTGCACGCCGCGTCTGTATACGCGGCCACTCATGCGTAGCTGCACTGTGTGGCCCAAAGGAAGAATGGAGCAGATGTTTGACTGACACACATTGTATCTTCTCTCTATGCCGCAGCCGGACATTTTGATTTGTTGTTCCGTGCTAAGATGCTGCGTTTTCCGTACACTGTTCTAACGGCTCCCGAACAAGCCGAATGATCCACCGTACAGAGTGATTCAGCCGGTGATATATTTTCCCTGCGTGCGGCGTAATTTCCCAGTTAACGAGCATCTCCTGTCTGATATTGCTCAATTGCTCCACATTCCCATGTAATATTTTTCAAAGAAATTGGGGGACGTTGACAGTAACACGAAAAATTGTTTTAATTCTATTAGAAATATACATCGCAAAGCATTGGCTAAACGAATGCCTAGCGCGTAGTTTTCCCATAAATTACAGACCGTGGGAAAGTACTGTGCATAATGTTAAAACATCGCTAAGTGTAAATGTGTAGAATGAATAATTAATGTGCAAAGAAATGGCTAAAAAAATGCGCAACGAGGCTTTTTTCCCATAATTCAGATATTGTGGGAACGATTTTCATTCAGTGCAAATATAAAACTAAACGAACTAATCATAAAAAAGTAGATGTTTCTTTTTAACTTATATTGGTCAACCACCTTGCTTTTCTAGTAAAATCTTGTGAATACCTGTTCCGCACTCTTTACTAATTTTATTTAAATTTTTGAACCGTGGACTGACTGGCTAATTTCTTATTTTTCGGGTCTGCATTAAGAATATTTAGTTGGCGTGATATTTCTTCAGCAACTCTTTGAAAAAATTTTGTAATGAGAGCGTGTACGTACAGAGCGTAAGATAGGTGACTTACTTGATAGGGGTTTCCTTGGGGATCTTATGCAGCAGGACACCGATCTGGTCGACATCGGCGTTCTCGCAGACCACCTCCAGTCCCTCGGCAGCATCGTCCAGCAGACGGCGACACGTGCAGGGCGTGTTGAGCAGTTGCCGCGGACAGGTCAACTGGCGCCGGTTCTGGCACTTGCCCGGCTGCAGCTGCGTGGACAGTACCAGCAGCACGCACAGCGTGACAAAGGTCAACTGCACCTGCAGCGCCCACACCGGCTGCATCCACATGGCTCACACGCACACTATGCACATCCAATCGATGCTGATTAACCGGGATAATTATTTTCCGAAGAAGAGATCACTTGAAGTAGTAAAAAAGGGCAACGTTGCAAGTAGCGTTTGGTCTCCAGACAGAATTATTATTATTATTATTATTATTATTACTATTATTATTATTGGCGTTGATTGCCGGAAGATATAGTGAACACGAAGAGAGAATGCAGTTAGATTGATTGTCTGTGGAAACCGCAGCGCGTCAAAGATTAATTATCACGGCGCATTCAGGCGTGATAATATTGTATTAGGATTCCGCGTGGCCGCGGCTGAATCGCCGCAATGACGCATCCGTCGTCGGCGCAATGCTAAACCAACACGGGAGACCGCGGCACGGACAAATTAATTATCCACAATGTCATCTGGCCCGACGCGTAATGATCTGGCAATCATATTAGCCAGGGCCGTGCGAATTATGTGGCAGCGCCGCATATATATGTGTATCGATCCAAGTAGCCTCCGAGCCGGCGTTGTTGTTAGATCATGGATTACATGCCCTATCAATCCTCATCCGCGGATTCACCGTCAAGATGATGCTGGAGAAAAAAAACACAAATACACCATCCACTCATCGCGCGGAGCTGACAAACTTCCCCAAACGATGGATAAGGACGACGCGCGACGCGGAAGCGGGACAGCTGGCAAGTGGGGGAAGCTAAGCGGGAATCAGTGCGCGACGCGATGAGGATGAGCAGGAGGATGAGTGTGTGATTGTCTGTCCAGTGCTCTGAATGTCAAAGTGAAGAAATGCAACCAAGCGGGCGGTGTACACTGTACAGCAGCGGTCAGTGGCCAGCGTGCGGGATAGCGTGTTATCAGACTGATAGGAATAATCGTATATATGCGAGCAGTGCCGGGTTTAATTGATAGGTTGCAGCTTGGGCAGCGATTAGTGGCGATGCCGTCTATCCAGATGAGAAATGGCCGATTTCGCAGCTGGCCATGGATGACTTAACGGCGCTTATCCACAAGCTAGGGGACGGGGAGCAGGGCAAAGCGGATGTACGCCTAACTGGGATGCGAGTTAGATAGATCGGGATCGGATGTGAGCCTGGGAAATGGCTGGCTGCCAGCGCGAGAGAGCAAATATAAACCCGATGCCCAGTGCATCAGTGCCTTGATGGTTAGAGCCACCCGGATGTGGATGCCGGTGGAATGACGTACATGCGCTGATGGATTGTGAACTGTACGCACGTACATACGTACAACTGCACTTCCTGGTTTAATCATACAAGGTGCTGCTTTAGCTGCAATATCCGGGTTTAAACTGCGCGCAGCTGTTTAAAGCCGATTGCGTGTGCACACGTACGTACGCCATAATTAGAAAAAGTATTAACAAACAGCAAGAATGGCGCAGCTGCGCTGTACTCTGCCGGTGCAAGTATGATCGCAATATCCGGGTTTTAATAAGCGGCGTATAGCCGCTTAAACTTTAAAGCCGATTGCGCGTGCAGTGTGTACTCGTACGGCTGTAGAATGACACCGGCCGGTGCAGACGTACGAGTGCGCGTCTGTACTTTGTATTATACTCGGGTATTTGTTGCTTGTGCGTACGATTACGCTAGGCATCCAACTGATGAATGGGAAGTTATTTTAACGGTGTATAATCAGATTGGCCCAATACAGGAGCGGAATTAAAAAGCGCCGTTTTCACATGGGCTAATTTCTCTCGTCAAACGCCGTTAACATTTCAAACATCCCTGTTGTCAGAAAACGGCAGTGTTTGCATACTGTAAAGAAAACACTGCAGCCGGTTCCGTTGCACCAAGTGAATGCCGGTGGAAATGAAAAACGATGCAGCACAGCTGGACGGCGCGCTGCCGCGTTACACAACGAGTGTTCCCGCTGCGAATTAAATTCCCTCCACTTTTTCCATCCCCACGAGCAGCGCCAGTTCGACATGTCGCAGCTGCTGCAACACGAAACTGATGGATGGCATGATATTCGCTGATTTACCGGCATCGGTGACCTTTTGGTTTTTTGCGCATTGGTTTATGTTATTCTTATTTTTTTCTCATGTTTTCTTGTGTTTTCTTATGTATTCATAATTCAGTTTGACCGGTGTTCGCGGAATTACCGGCATCGGTGACCTTTCGGTTTCTTCGCATTGGCTTATGTTATTATTAGGTTTTTTTCATATGGCTTGTTATGTTTTCTTTTGAATTCATAATTCTTGAACGATGCTCGTTTATCTACCGGTATCTGTGACCTTTCGGCTTTTTTGCATCGGCTTATGTTATTCCTATGTTTTTTCACGTTTTCTTATGCTTTCGTAAGTTTTTTGTTGTCTTATGAATTTCTTACTTCTGTACACACGATGCTCGAAATGTGTGACCTTTCGGTTTTTTTTGCATTTTTTGCACCCGCGGGCGGGGGGACGCGGAACCGGCGTCGTTTTCGCGCAAGAAAAGTGAGCAGCTGGATCGGAAATGATGCCGGTTTCGTGATTAAACTCATCAGCGGGCGCAACTCATTTAATTTCGTCCCTTTAATTCCCTTTTTCCCGGTTGCATCATCCCGAACTTGTCGTCTGGCGTGATGCGTCTTTTGACGCGCCTATATACAGGCGCTCTTCCTCATCATCCCGGCCAAACCACTCTCATCAACGTTAATGACACTTTTGTACTCGATTAACTGGCGCGGGATGTACACGGTATTATAGGCAATGCGCCGGCGTTTCTACTGTAAATGCAGCTAGCGCGGGATGGAAAGGAAGGGCACTTGCTGCGCCGGAACAAACATCGATTGTTGCACTGTTTGCCCAGCACGTTAATATTGATTATGCGTCCTCGTCCATCTCCGCAATGATATTCAACTATGCTGCAGTCTGTGTGTAACGCCTAACGCGCTGGCTCATCACTTGCGCCATGTCAGCAATAATTTGTATTTGCATATTTTAAATTATTCATTCCACTGAGTAGCGTTATTTCGATGTGACAAGAAAAATAAAAAAACAACAGGAAAACCGTTCAATAAAAATCATGCAAACGCGGCAACACTTAATTAATATTAATCAATCTAAAAGCGAAATATACTTAGTAATTTAATTCTGGTCCTTCTTGCCTACTGCTAGATTTTTTACGCAAAATAAAATCGTTTAATAATACGAGTAAATTAAACCTGGCATCAAGATTGAAGAACGATCATAAAATAAAACAAGGACTTAATAATTAAATCAATTTTGATAATATATTAATCTAAAAATTAATATAATCTAATTTTGATAATATAAAAATTTTTAAATATTTTTATATATAATATCTAATATTAATTTCTTTATATTTAGCAGTAGCTATATAATATGTACTTATAGTGTAAATATTATTATTTAATGCAATCCGTTTTCAAATATTTAAAAAATAATATTTCAATTTTATTTCGCGCCTTTTAATACGAAAATTTTAAAATTGATTTTTACGGAATATATAGACGACAGGAAAACGGGGGCCGGATTAAAATGCAGTCCCACTCCGGCATGTAAAACGGATTACGGGCACTAAACACCATAAATGCACTCGAGAATGCAGCAGCAATCAGCGAACAATAAAGGTCAACTGTGTTATGTTCCCGCGCTGCAGCAGCTGCTACATGTATATATGTCCTGTTTGTATGTTGATGTTTAAGCGAATTATCCCGGTTAAAAGGGGGACCTTCGTGGGACAGGGCATTCGACGCCGGAATGATCCGATTAAGCGGGCAACGCAACCAGCGGAAATTGATTACAGACTGCATACGCGGATATCCACGATAAGACGCGTATATACGCATCAAGGACCGATTGGACTCGATAACGAGGAGGCTGCATCTTCATCCCGGATATCGCTGCCAATGCCGGTATCGATCGGCGCATATATATGTGATGTATATGTTGACCAGGGGACACTTGATTTGTGTAGTGTGTATGCGCATCAATTACCCGATCGGTTGCTCGTCAAGCACCTGTCGGGCTGACTTCCGATGGGATCCGCGCACCTGTTGGACGGTGGAGTGCACTCAACATATATATACGCCAATGGCCCGATTTGTGTGCTGATCGATGCTGATTGGATTGGGCGGATTGCGCACGGGAAACGGGATCACTTCCGGTCATTGCGGGATGGGGCTGTATTGTCTGCACCCCCCTTGTCCGTACACTGACCTCCATTAAAGAAAATAAGGAGAACATGTTATGCATTTTCAGAATTTTGTATACAGTAAATGTAGAAAATGTAAAATAGTTTGCAAATATCTTCAGGATTTTGTATAATCTATTCATTGACAATTGTTTTTGTGGGATTTGGCACATTAATGTTCTTGGTGGAATGATTGAGTTCGTTATATTTTTCAAAGTAAAACTTACCGTTACGTTGGTTGCCCATCAGAAGCCGTAGTCCTATTCATCGCCTCGACGCACAAATTACAATACCAATTAGCCACCCCAAAAGAATCCCTAATAAAATTTTCTTTGCGTATATAAATTAAATTTTTAATTTTCAGAATTGGGATTATCATAAAATGATTAAGTCTAATTACATACACTAAGTTGTGTGTGGGTCGACTTTGAACTTTTATGCATGAAATCTTTTAAACTAATTTGACATAATTTTCCTGGTTTTATCCAGGTTTGTGGACCTTTAGTGTATGAAGATTTTATTGGATTCGTTTATCATCTCAGCAGAGGTCTGAATAACGTGTCAGTAGAATGATGATTTTTATAAAAAGAAATAGTTTTTAAAGTAATTATGGTACTGTATATGAACATCACTAACTGCAGCACATAAGCACACTTTTGGGTGTTCAAGGAATCAAGGGAGTCTGCCACTTCACTACAATGGCCAGCACTAAAAACTACAAGTAAACGCTACTAAACATGGAATGGCCGACTATAACTCCGAGTAATTCGTCATGCTACCGTGCCACTTCAGTAACGTTTTAAACAAACAAACAAACATTAAGTTTTTTATTAACAAATAATCAGCATTAACTGCTAGGAGAAACATTGATCATTTTCCCAAATAAAAATTAATTCTTTAAATTTTGTGCGCTGTTTTTTGTTCACATATAGCACAATTATCCTTGGCGTAGAAACGGGTGCTGTACGTTTGAGAAAAGTGTATTTAATCGTATTAAGAAAAATTCCATGATCAAAATCCGCGGAAAAAAATCCTGGATTTAAATTCAGCAATAAAATCCAGCGAAGGCATTAAACAGACAAGTGGCACGCTACATGTGATTGAATTTGGAGAGGGACCGGCGGGAATAGCGGCGGGATAAAGTGCGCGATATGGATGCATAACTCTTGTATCGGATGGCTATTACGCGACGGTTGGCGGGTGTTAAGTGCGCGTGTACTGTCGCGGCTATATATAAACTCGAAGATATCCATAGCGGATAATGATATTATATATACGCGCGTGTATATATGCCGGTCAGTGGATTAAGGTCAGTCACTCGACCCCCGATAAAAGCCGCGTTTATTCCCGGAGCAGCGGGGAAGGGGCCCGGCCATAAACAGCCTCCCCACGTGCGGATACGGCGCGGGAATAAAATCCCATCATCAGTCAAGTGATCGCGCCGACCCTGATTGATTTATTGTAGCCCCGCTGCAGTATACCGTACTGATACTCCCGATTATTCCCGCTGCTCTCCGGCCAATTGGGGCTAATATCCCGTGTTGGGCGGTGGTATCCGCTGCTTCCGCGCCCGACCAAACCGATACTGTAGGCACTACTGAATTTTCTAAATTTAATTTTATTAAACTTAATAAATTTTATTTTGTACAAAAATATATATCGAGATAATTCTAATAAACAAGTACGAATTTTTTATAGTAATTTGTACTTTATCGCCTAGTGCCTAGTCCTACTGCATTAGTTTAATGAAATTTTATTATTTCAAAAAAATATATATATGTTAAAATTTACGGGTACATAATTTTTATACCAATAATAGCATAATTTCTGATACCAGTTTTTATTAGTAATTTTTATACCAATTTGTACTGTATCGCCTAGTGGATTATGCGAGCTTAAATAATTATTTTTTTAAATAAAAAATATATTATAAAATAAAGGTATAAATTTTTAAAATAAACTTTCTCCTTTTTATTTATTTTTGCAATTTAATTTTGTTTGCTTATATCTGATGTTGTTGAATAATGTTCTTCATTGTACAGTATATTTTTCTTATATGTTCACATTTTTTAAATTGATTTAAAATGAATGTGATGTAAAATTAGGATTTGCGTAATTTAATTTCCTGTTAAATTGTCGACCTTTGTACATGTACATAGCATAACGATATACATGCTCAGCCAAGTTACAGTTTTGTGAAATAATTATAAAATAATTGTATATTTTATTGCAGTTATCTATAACTTTTATGCAAATCTTAAAACCTGTATCCAGTACCGAGCACTGGTTAAGTGGTAATTAGGATGCTTTAAATACATTATTTTAGGTAGCTTTTCTGAAACTAATATTTAAAAAATCTATCAGTGCTATGAAACAATGTACTTATATTGTATGTTAAACCTACCTAATGCGGTTGCCTACAGATAATAATCAAGTTGATATTTCCATGGATAAAACATGGATCACTTGAAACGATTTTGAGATTTGAACAGACCTAAACTGTTTCGGATGAACAGTTATTGCATACGTATGGTGCTCTTACAGTGTCTGAAATAAGTGTTTTGTTATATTGTACGAGTGAACTTTTCGTTGATGCTCATTAAATATGATTTCGTGAAAATCATTGTCGCATCAGGGGCTGCAGCGTATCAGATTAAAGGTGCTTTCACTCTGCAAAGTCATTGAATCGGCTGATGTATCTTTTAAGAGCATTGAATGACCAACACCTCAGATAGTGTGAACAATGACGTCATAAGAATTTTAAGCAAATTTCAAACAGGACTATGCTCGCTAATTTTCCTCTGTCTACCAATTTGATACGGTTATTCGAAACCGAGAATCTAGGATGTCACACAGGCAACTAAAATTAAATAGGAAGTATGACCGTGCGTCTGAACTGAGATATGTACGATTGCACAATTAATTAATTAATAATGCCCAATGAGAATATGTATCTAATTGAATGGCAGTGACACACAGCAAACCAGCGTGAAAATGAAGAAAACACATGCAACCCAACACGAGATTAATTAACCACCATTTCTCGACGATCCAACCTTGACAGGGAAATCAGCTGACGCACACACGAAATCAACCAGACAACAAACGAACGAACGAACAACAAACGCAGGCAAAAATGCAGGAGAGGAATGAGCAGCAGAAACAGGCACCGGAAAACGCGCGGAGGTAGATTAAAATTGCGAGGAAAATCCACGGCGGAATGGACGAATCAGAGGTCGTCGCCGTCCACGGGCGGCAGCTCGTCCGTCAGCTCGCCGAACCCGTTGACGAACCACTTGGCCTCGCGGCGCACCCGCTCCCGCACCACCACACCGCCGAACCCGATAAACGCATCCTGAACAACCAAAGAATATCGCATTTACAAATAAATCAATTAAATTCCCGTCAAATCAATTTAAAAATAAATAAAATCCAGTTAATTAAATTCCAATTTTCCATTCTAATAAGTAATTACATTTAATACAATTAATTTCTAATAAGTTAAATTCTAATTTTCCCGATGAACGCGTCCTGAACCACCAAAATGAATCGCATTTAAAAATAAATCAACTAAATTCCCGTCAAATCAATTTAAAAATTAAATGCCAATAAATTAAATTCCTATGGATTAATTTCAATTACAATCAATTAAATTCTCAGCGAAATAATAAACAGATTCTATAAGTCTAATAGATCCTATAAATAAGACTCTATAAGCAAAAATAATAAATAGATTCCTGAAGACTGAATTTATTTCAATAATCAACCTGAACTACTGCAATATTCAATCTCAATTAAATAAATGCAAATACCAATTAAACTGCATACAATGTGATATAATCTGCAAAAATTTAAATACTTAACTAATCAATCGCACTATTAATTTTCTCTGGAAATATGCATACGGATTTTCTACATATAATTGTTTTCTGCATAAATTACTCAAGAGTTATAGGAATCATTGCAATCTGCGGCAACGCCATGTTAATGCGGGATATTTTTCGTCTTTAGTGTCGACTATCGTAGTAGAGTGGCAGCAAATGCAACCTTCTCGCGTATAATGCCCAACCGCATAAAATTAGCAAATCCTGCAGTCTACTTTTTCTTGCGCTTCTGTATAAGAATCCATAGTATCTATCCTAATGGCACGGTATTCAGGCCTTGACGGAAATGATAAATAATAAAAGCAAACCTTCGTACAAAATGATTTCTTAAAAAAATCCAGTAAAACCTGTGTAAAATCACGCTATTAATTCAAAATGATAAATCCGCTTAGGAAAAGTCTACATGCATATTTTCTCTTATTGTATTAATATTATTTTGAACCCACTGGAATTTTCCTACACAGAATAACCAAAAAATCATATAATTATTTCATTTTAATTAATACGAATATTTTAATTAATACGAAAAATAAAAAAATCGTCAGGATTAGAGTGTAAAGGGTTGGAATTCGTATAATTATTTCAAATATAAATCATATAAATATAACAGAAATGTGGGCGTACCGCGGGCGGCGCAGCCTCGAGATCGGTGGAGCCGTCGCCGATCATGACCAGCTGCTGGTGGCCGTTGGTGCGCTTCAAATAGCCGCAGACGCGGCCCTTCCCGCCGTTATCACACGTCATCGCCTGCTCGTCGAAACCGGCATACTCCCCTGCAATATTGTCACCCGTCAATGCTGCCGTAAAGCGACAAAAATTCCTATACACCAGGCAAAACGTTGTAACCGCCTAACCGGAAAATAAAGCCTACCTTAAATTAAAAGCAGGAAAAAAGTTTTTCTAATTTTTTCATAATTTAAAATTTTTTAAAACATTTTCAACATTTGAACAATTAAATTAATTAAATCATCTACATTTTATTTTCTAATTTTCTAAATTTTAACAATTTAAATTCGCTTCTTTTGGAAAATATCAGAAGAAAGTCTGGATAAAAATCGGAAAATAATCATGGCATAACATGTAAAATAATGCCAATAACAGAACAACATTTACAAAAAAGAAAAATATCGGAGAAATAAATGTGATTGTTTAGCCCTGGCCACTACACTACGATAAATAGCGCGTACCGTTATAATACCACATGAGACGGTTGCAGAAGACGTTCTCGGCGGGAATGTCCAGCAGCTGCGCCAGCGGCAGGATGAAGAAGTCGAAACCCCCGCTGACCAGGTACACTTCGCGGCCGCGCGCCCGCAACGCTTCCACCAACTCCCTACACAAAATAACACCGTAAAAACATAAAAAATAATACGAAAATAATATACCGTAATATATGAAAAAATATATAATAAAATCGATCAGCAACCCAATAAAAAACTGGACAAATTCCTGACATAAAAGATGATATAAAATATCAAAGACGAAAAATCCGGGAAAAAAATCTAAGTAGAGATTTAAGTAGAGATTATTCCTCGTCAAAAAAATGCGTTGGAGCCAATAAATATCACTGCATAAATAAAATAAATAAAATTAAAAATTAACTAAAATCCAATTAAAATTAAAAACAATTAATAAACCTAAGAAAATTCTTAGGAAAAATCAAAGAAAAATCCCTGATTGATTTTCCTGCTGCTGTTCTTACTGGATGCCTTCGGTCAATAGGGGCGGATGCGTCTTCATGAAGGTCTCGGTCTGGAGGCGGGTCGGCCGGATGATGTTGAGGCGTTCGCGGAGGCAGGTCTTGAAGGGGAGATTGCCGCCCATGGCCTGCTTGGTCCACTCGCTCACCTCCTTCCCCACGCCGCAGAAGCCGGCGATCTCGTCGATGCCCTCGATCGGCGTGATCGTCGAGTCCACGTCGAAGCACACGGCGTCCGCCGCGCGCCACACCGCCCGCACCGTCTCCGGACTGGCGTCGCACGACGCCGACCGCTTGTGCACCAATCTAACCCAGCAAAGCACGAATTGCAGGCATTTTCTGTCATTTAATTTTTCTTTGAAAGATATTTATTCATTTAAAATGTATTTATTATTTTTTAAAAATATCTTCTTACTTATTTTTCTTGTTACTTTGCGCAGGCAAACAGATGATACCACTATTCGGCACAATTATTTCCCCTGTGCTGACCGTCATATTAACTGACTGTCGTATTAATTTTAATTTTAAAATATTTAATTTACAAAAAGATCCCAATTATTTAATTGATATGTTATATAATACGGTCAAAAATTTATTATTATAACTAACGAAAAAAAATAGAAAATTGTGCTAACTCTCGAAATTGAAGAACTGTCCAAACAGAAAATTAATAATAATTTCATAACTTCCAAATTAATCAACTGTGGCCAAAAATTATTGATATAATTCCTGAATAAATATAAAAAATTATTACGGGGATATTTGTCCATTTCTAAAATTCAAAAACCGTCATTAATTCTATTCTTCCTCAGTTCAATATTTTTTTGGCAAAGCAGCTTATTTTCTGGCTAACCTAAGTCCTAAATCTGCTTGGTATTTTCTAGGCAATTATTCCGAATATTTTATTGCGATTCCAAATATCTTCGTCGTTAAAAACAGGCTGAAAATGGGGCATAAATCCCGTTAAAAATCGGCCAAAAATGCCTATGCCATAAAACTGAGACGGCCTCGATTTGTGTGTCGACTTTCGACAGTTTCGAATAGCAGTGGCCAAACGGCGAGAGTCCATCGCGTGTGCTATTCTGTCGCGGGTCAGTAACTCGGTCGGTATGAGGAGAAAGAACACGCGTCAGCTGCGCCGGGAAAGCAGGTCAGAGGTCGGCCCATGCGCCGGCCTTGCCGCTAACACTAACACTAACTAACAACATTTGCCCCGCGGACCAGCGCGCCAAACAGTTCCGCAAAAAAATGCTACATTCCACATACAAAGGAAATTCGTTCACCGAAGACACACAGTGCTTATGCAACACTGTGCTCGATTTCCTACAATCGCTGAACACATACCGGACCCGTCCGATTGCACTTCCGATCGTTACACTTTCAATCAATTGTCTAGATTTTTTATCGCAATTTTAAATGATAATTACAATTATTAATTAATAAATGCAATTAAATCAGTAAATAATTGGAATTAAATTCCAATTAAACAATTAACTGTCCTAATTATTAATCACAATTTGCAGTGGTAGTTATTATTAACTGGTTAGTAACTTAGTATTAAAGACAAAACCAACAAAAAACTGGAGATAGAACTAACTGTTTCGCCTTGATTTTTCATCGTAATGTTCAGTCAGTTTATAAAATAAAATAAAATAAATTTGTTAAAAAATAAAGGAAAACAAATTATAAAATCACTTGACCAATGAATCATAATTAAAACAAAATTAGTTCATTTATTCGAAAGCGACCAAACGTTGATGAAATGTTGGAATCAGCGGATCGAGAACTGTCCGAATTATTTTTCAAGCATAATTAAATTGCATTAATTACTATTACTCGGAAAATATGAATGACGGCGAAAGTAGAATAACGAGTTTAAAAATCCACCCTGCAGCCAGAAATGATTCAGCTAAATGCCAAAAATGAAACCACTAATTTATCAAAAAATGCACAAACCAGAAAAACTGTAAAATAATCGAGAAAACCGGTAAAAACACATTAAAACGATAATTCGGTTAAATAAATTAACAAACTCGCTGTTTTTGCGTAAACGGCAACAACAGGTTCAAGATAAAATTTTTTCATGGCGAACAATTATGACAAATTACAGGAGACATACCTGGAAGTGCGGACAGTCGGCGGACTCATTGTGGGCATGACGGCAGCAGCAAAGAGGGACGACAGCGGAGCCACTGCACTACGACAGCCACTCCAAACAACAACGCTCCCCGATCGCCACACAACTCCAGAAAAAACGGGAAAATCTTCCAAACAAATTTCCAATCACACTCCTCGACGGAAGATCACATCAGCACTAAACAACGCCGCCAGAAATCCAATTAAAATAAAAACCAGAAGAATTAACCAAATAAATCGATTAATAAATTATTATTCGATGCATACACTGCTTTTCTAATGGATAAAAAATAAATTCTTCTGAAGGAACAAAGTTTAGAGCAGAAAAAGTAGGAAAAAATATTGTCGTCCAGCACGTGCGCCAAAAACGGGGAAATGCGGAAGGACAGCGATGAACAACCGTGGAACAGCTGATACGTACTGCGTCGCTGACGTTGAGACTGGTACGAGGTCGGTCGCGTGCCCACCACGGCCCACGGGGAACTTCCCCTCGCACACACACACAGTACAGGACAACAGGCCGCCCCAGTCCGCAGCGAGGAAAACAGAGGCTTTCCGCGGAATGCAGGCCAACTCAGACTGCCAACGTACTGCACTGTATGACTAGGCTGCTTGACTGTCACGCACCAGAATGATGAACGCTGGCTTCCACCTGCAGGCTCCAACGTGCTCGTACTGCTTGTACTGCTCGTCACTCGCACGAGTACACACTTCCCATCAACCAGCTGAAAACGGTGTACGACTTATTCGACAGAAACGCTGAGAAAAACCACTGTAAACCGTAAACGACTGCAAATATAAAAACGCAACTCGAAAATAAATTTTAACGCTGCACTGAACTGCGCTGCCTTTGTGTCGACACTCGACACTGACAGTCCAGGCGGGTTGTACGTACGTACAGGCATAACCTGTACGACTGCGCAACGTAAAAGTTTACCTAGTTAGTAGTATAGGATGTAGCGCCTGCGCGCCCCATGAAAATTGGCTTGATTTTAACCGCTCGACACTCGACAGCGACAAAATTCCATACTTCCCACGATTTGCTCCTAAAATTATTCTAATCGATACGAAAACGTATCTTGCGCTTTATTTAAATAATTTAGTGGTAATTATATAATCTACGGTCTATTATAATCAAGAACACCTCAACCAGAAGAAAGAATGTAAAAACTTACCAATCCATTCCAAAACTGCCATTACCTGGGCGGTGGCGTGCGCGACTTCTTCGAATATTAATTATTTGCTGATCATAAAAAAATATAAATCACTGAATCGTTAACTAATTAATTAACTGATTAATACGCTTTGTCTTATTCATAATATAATTAATTAATTAAAAATTACAAAAAAGATAATTAATGTTCAGTCTTCTATTATCATCATCAAACGGGAAGGAAATTTGCCGCTGTATCGAATAATAATATTTTTATTTGGAGAATAACTGGATTAATTCCAATCGTCATTCACCGCATCAGCCGAACGCGAGGAATTAATTAGAAGCTTTATCTACACAATTCCCCGCAGACAAACTCATACACAAACAGACACACCAATTCCCCTGAATTTCTCACCATTAAACATAAATAACGCCCATGCTAAAATCGGATTAAAATCGCGAGAAAACCAGAGACAACCGCAACAACAAAAAAACCATTCAAAAAACACCCAGCCCCCCTTTTGAAGAAGAACCCCGCCCCCCGAATTCACCGAGACACCCATTTAAAAATCCCGCAACCTCCCGACATCAGAACCATTCAAAATCCTCATTAGAATTTTCAAAATCCATTCAAAAATCGTCATCCTCTTCAAAATAACAGAAATCCATCCAGAAAATCATTTTCCCAGTCGGAATAATTAAATTCCGCGTCCAGACATAATTTTCCTCATCAGAATAAGAAGAAATCCATTTGAAAATAATCTTCCTCATCCGGAATTAATTTTTTTCCCGCAATTTTCCTCGTCGGAATTTTTCCACAATTTTCCTCGTCGAAATAATCAAAATTCCGGAGAAAAATCATCTTCCGCGCTTCAAACATCCTCCTCCTCATCGGAATTCTCCTCCTTCTCCGCCGGCGAGATAGGCTCATACTCCACCATAGTCGCCACGACCTTACTCGGCCCCGGGGGCGGCGGGGGCGGGGCCAGCGGCGGCGGACTGTCCCCCTCGTCCATCCGCATCCGCCGCTTCCAGTTGGCCGGGGAGTACGGCTGGTACAGCGACACCACGGGCCCCAGCCCCATCCCCAGCCCCATGGGCAGCGGACTGACGGACAGCGGCTGCAGGGGACTGGCCACGCCCATGGGGCGCCCGCCCGGACAGCTCCATGGGGGGCGGCGGGCCGGGGGCGTCCTTGCGGGAGAAGTCGTTGGCGATGATCTGCTCAATGTGCTCGCCCAGGGTGAAGGGCTTGTTGTGTAACGCGGCTAATGCTTCTTCGTCGCGGCGCTGTTGTTGTTTGCGGCTGCTGCTGCCGCTGCTCATGTGCGGGTGCTGGTGGGCGGCGGTGGGCAGGGGGTGCTGTAGGTGGGCGTTGCCGCCTGTGGGAAAACAGTTGTGTGTTCAACCGATATCACTTCGGAATTTTATTCGCATTTTCTTCTAATTTTTCTTAGGTTTTCTGCTGAAAATCAGCAATTTTCTTCCTTTCATTTTTTCACATTTATCCGCCTGTTTTTAAGCTCTTCAACTCATAATCTTAATTTTATTCACCAATGCACTTTTCCTATTTTTTATAATTTTCAGGTGAATCAGCAGTTTTATTCCTAATATTTCTTCAACATTTATCCGCATATTTCTTTACTCCGCGCTCAGTCGATATTAATTCAAATTTTATTATCAATTTTATTTTACTCTTACATTTTGTTCTAATTTTTCGGTTGCATCAGCAATTTATTCCAAGTAATTTTTTAACAGTTTTTTTTCAGTTCTGCGTTCAACCGACATTAATTTGAATTTTATTCTAACTAAAATTTTTCTTACAATACTTAACGTAAAAATGATTTTAATTACGGCAGACACTAAATCTGCTAAATAATCTGTTAATCTATCAAAATTTACTGCCAGAAGAAAAAAAATTAACAGCAAAAAATCCACCGCCACTAACCTGCCACTACGGAGAGGGAATTGGCCGCGTTCTGCTCGGGCCCGGGCGGCTGCTGACCCGGCCGCGTGCCGATCTGCCGCGTGATAATCACGTCAATCAGGCTCCCCGCCGTCAGATTGGGATTGGGCTCGGCGCCGCCGCGGCCGCCCTTGTGGGGCGCCGACTGGCCCTCCTGCCCGCCCTTCATCAGAGCGTGGTGCCCGGCCGCCGGGTAGAACTTCATATCCTGACCGGCGCCCGGCGACGTCTGGTCTCTTCTTGTCTCGTCGATGGTGATCACCTCCGGTTTACCGCGCTTCTCGCTCTCCCGCAACAGGCCGCGGTTGGCCGCCAGCGTCTGCATACGGTCCCGGCTGGCGTTCTCCCGCTCCGACTCCTCACCCGGCAATCCTGCGACACACGATTCTCTTCACGGGACGCACACACAATTTGTAGAAATTTCCATTTATCGAGGAATTTCATTCTTACTTTTCTACTTCGAAATTGTCTCAGACATTTTCATTAGTTCATCTGCACACGACGATTTACCCAAGGACAACAATATTCGCTCTATCTGAAGAATTATGGTAGTGTAGCGGCTCACAAGTCGTTGGTGAAATTATGATACATTGCGCCCGTACAAGTTGTTTAACAGTCAACAATAAAGAATTCTTTCGAATTTTTTATTTCACCTTGCCCTTTACTAGGAGAATTTTAATACTAATAACACAAAGAAAAATAAATTTAATGTGACTGAAAAAAAGCAACTTACGCTGAAACTAAGAATGAAAAAAAGCAGTTAGCACGAGTAGCAATTTTTGCGAAAGTGGTTGTCATTTCAACAGAATCTTTCCCCCAAGATCTCAAAGTGAATAACGATAGAATATCCAAAAGAATTTTTTTTATTACTTATATTTAACAATGTATAATATTACATATAGCTAAATAGCTAAAGTATAATACTTTTTTATTAAACCTTTTTTGATGTAAGTCTTCCTTTGATATGTAAACTATTGTTATAACATAATAATTGGCACGAAAATAATTTTACACCACTGGAAAACATTAAAAAAACAGAACTACTAATTAAAAATTCATAAAATATTTGCAGTGGAAATGGTTGTGCATTTCTACAGAATATTTCCAAAACTGATTTAAATTAAATTCTATTTTCTATAAATATTTGTTTCAGAATTGTAAAATTTGTGAACAATTCATAACTGCATTCTCACGGGGTCGTCCGGTTCCCCACGCGTGATACCCTCTTCACTGGACGCGCACAATAATTACTGTATTCATGCATTTTACTTATCAATCAATCTTACGCATGGTATCAGTGTTAAAAAATTAGTACCGCGCTGGAGTCGTGTTAAACACGACGATTTACACGCTGACGCAACTATTATCCCGACTTGTGTATTGATTAGTAAACTGAGAATTATTGTAGTACAGCGGCCAATGCAAACTCTTTTAACGCTGGTTCACGGCAGTTCAGCTGAATATTCAAAATTGCTCATTTACACTTATTTCAATTTTTCGACATTAATTTATTTAGTGCATTATAGTATTATAATTATAATTTTCCGCATTTATTCAGTGCATTGTATTGAATTACAATTATAATAATGCACTAATAAATGTCGAAAACTTGAAAAGAAACTGAAATGAGCAAATATGAATATTCCACTGATATCATTTTATCATCAGTTTTAAAATAAGTTTTTTTTACAACTAAAATAATTATAATACTACAAGGAAATAAATCAACCAAAATAAGTACAAAATTAATTTCTCGAGTAGCGATTTTAGCGCAAATGTCTGTGCGTTTAAAGAACCTTTTTTTCCCCAAATTCACACTGAATAACTCTCGATAAAACGTCAAAGAACAACATTTTTTTAAAATTTAATGATTTAATTTCACTGCCACCGGGTCGTCTGATGCCGATACTTCGCTGCGGCGGAGCCTGTTGCCGCTAATTAATTATTTTATACAGCAACAAATAAAATAATAACCAGCAATATTAATATTAAAATAATCTGAAAAATAAAAAGCAGTAAATTATTCCGAATAAAAACAGAACTAACAATTCCGAAGAAATACGTCCACAGGAGTAGACATTTCCGCCAAAAATGTTTCGTGCATTTTAAGAATAATTCGCAACAAATAACTCTCAAGAAAACGTACGTAATAAACTCAATAAAACATTTTAGTAAATAATAACAGTTTTGGTAATGCTTAATTGTTTTTTTAACGGGTAATTTTTAACTATTAAGTAGTGTAGCAGCGCTTGCAGCTATCGTTATTTTGGTGGCTACTGCCAATAAAGAATATCATATAATAATTTTAATAAGAATAATATTTTCAGTGCATTCTCACCGGGTCGTCCGGTGCCGAGCGTGATACTCCGCTGCGGCGGCGCCTGTTGCTGCTGCTGTTGCTGCGGCATCCCGCGCTGCTGCTGTCCGCCCTGCGCCATCAGCGCCGGCATCATGGAGGCGGCGCCCAAGCCCACGGGCGGGAAGCCGGCGGCCGCCAGCTGCTCCATGTACTCGGGCGTGACCATGTTATACGGCAGCCCCCCTCCGGGCGGCAGGTAGGCGACGTACGGCGAGTACAGCTGCACGAAGCGGGGATCCGGCTGCGTCACTTGCGGCGCGCTTTGCACGTGCATCGGGTGGGTGTCGTAGGCGGCGGAGGTGTAGGGCGAGGGCTGGCTCGGACCGCGACCTTTGCCTTCTTGTTCGGCGTGCAGCTGCCGGCTGGTGGCGAAATCCGTCAGCAGGTTCTGCCGGGTGCTGTACTGGTACGCCTGCGCCTGTACAAATTTCATATATTTGTAAAACATATCATATAAAAATAAATAAAAAAATTAACAAAAAAATATACACAACAATATATACACAAAATATACACAATTTATGAAAAATAATATTAAAAAGATATATAGCATGCCCAAGAAAGTTTATAACCCGGCACAAAAAAGAGTTTTGTGGTGTAGTGGCTCTTGAACGTCTGTGGTGCAGCAGCGCGGCTTTACACTGTCTCTCCCATGTTCTCACCGTGATGCGGCGTTGCCGCGCTGAACACCGGCAAGAATCGGGCCAACATGGGGCTGCTGTGGAGTCTGCACCGACTGCAGACAGTGTTGACGGTGTCCAGCGCGGCAATGCCGCATCACGGTGAGCACATGGGACCCGACAGTGTACAGCCGGTCTGCTGCACCACACACGCCCAAGAGCCACTACACCACAAAACCCTTTTCTTCATTCACAGTGTGCCCAGCGACTCTGCTGGTCAAAGCACGGCTTCCAAGGCAAAATTTCTTACATTTTCTTATTGCACGCTTTCAAAAAAATTTATTTCCAAATCCCACGGAGTTCCGACAATTTTTATCGATATATTTTATGCATTTTGTCAATATATTTTCCACATATTCCATAACTTTTTTACATTTTGACTACATATTTTTCTACATTTTGTCTGCATGTTTCCCATATTTTTTCATATTTTGCCTAGATATTTGTTTTTCATATTTTCCTACTCTGCTGCTTTTAGTTGATATATTTTCTATATACTCCATATTTGTTTTATAAGTACGAGTCTACATATATTTCCTTATTTAGTCCAGGTATTTTCCATATTTTGTCTAGATATTTTCTATTTTTCTGATTTTTTTTGTCGATCTATTTCTCTAAATCTCCCATATTTTCTCACAGTTGGTCTATATGTTTCGATATAACATTATCTACAATTTTTATACACACACCTGTGACCTCCGCGCGCCCTCCGTCTCCCCGGGGGATTTGGCGCTCTCCCTCCCGGTCCCCCGGGGAATCAACAAATGCGGCGTCATCCGCGTATCGGAATCCACCATCTGCGACGTCCGCGCCAGCACCGCCACCGGCACCTCCCCTCCCTCCACCACCCCTCCCCGCCGCTGCTCCTTATGCACCATCTGCACCTGCGACTCCAGCTGCCTTTTAAAGTCCACCGGATTCGACGGCGGCCCGGGCCGATCCTTGTCCAGATTCTTCTCGATGGCGTGGTGGATCAGATCCCGGACACAGGCCGGGCCGTTGCCCCCTTGGGGCGCTTGGCCAGGCGGTAAGGGAGAGCGGCGACGGTCCATGTGGGCGGGCACGGGCAGCTGCGAGGGGCTGAAGGAGTGCGCGGCGGCGGCGGCGCGCGGCAAGGCGGCCAGGTATTGGTGGGGCGCGGGGGGCGCCAGGAGGGGGCGGGGCGGGGGCTGGGTGTTCTCCGTGTCCTCCTCCGTGTCCACCTCGTCGGCGCTGAGGGTGGCGTTGCTGTCCACGCTGTGCGAGCGGATCAGCGGCGGGTTGCCGGCGTCCGGCCGCACCGGGCTGGCATCTGCAACAACGACAATTTACAGAAAATGACAAAACGACAATTTACAGAAAATGACAAAATAATTACTCTATAAGAAAAAATACGAAAATATTTTTTCACAAAAAAATAGAACTGACGGGATAACCCTAGTAAAAAACAGTAAAAACTTATAAAAAAAACACGAAATAATATCGTCATATACAATACAGATATGATCTTGAGAACAAACAGAAAATGCCAAAGTAACCATAATATTAAAAGTCCATATAAAAGAACTATTAAAAAATACAGAAAATAATAACAAATTAGGACATAGCGGCACAGTAATAACAATGAATAATAATAACAATAAAAAAATACAGCAAAACAGAATTAAAATATACAGACGGTGGCGAAATACAAAAATTAAGAAGTCTGTACAACGAACTTTTACTATCAGTAGTGTCACTAGTGTGTAATTTCATCTAGATTTTGCTGTCTTAAGCGTAGTCCACAACGCGGAATATCGCCACTGTTCTACGAAACCGTACCAAACATATTGCACATACATTTACTGCAAACTGGAAAAAAACCCACTAAAATCGCTAAATAATGCAGTCATTGACCGCTGCACACTCTATGTCGCTAAAGAAATCAAGAAAAAAAACCCCAGAAAACCATAAATACTATAGGAAGCAGCAGAAAGAAAACCCCCAGAGAACCGGCAAGTGGATCACCAGAACTGCCCGGGCAGCAGATT
Source organism: Paramacrobiotus metropolitanus (assembly GCF_019649055.1). Lineage (NCBI taxonomy): Eukaryota > Metazoa > Tardigrada > Eutardigrada > Parachela > Macrobiotidae > Paramacrobiotus > Paramacrobiotus metropolitanus. The sequence continues at coordinate 63,950 of NW_026570437.1, read as the reverse complement.
CACAATATGAAAATGTCCAAAAGCTTCACCCGATTTAATTTGAAATAAATTCGTAATTTAATTGGATTGCACATACCGGCCACTTTGTCGATGGGGACGGGTTCGTCCTCGTCGTCGTCGGAGGAGCTGGTGGTCCAGGGGGAGAATTCGTCGTCATGGGGCGCCAGGAGATCGGGCGGCGGGAGGGACAGGAGACCGAGCTCCATGGCGTGTCCGCGGTAGTACTGGATGCAGTCGCGGACGCGCTTGGGCGCCAGCGCCTTCGACACCGCCGTCCAGTTGGTGCCGTGCGTCAGCAGCGCCTTCTTCAGCAGCTCCACCTCCCCGTCGTTCCACTTGCCCAGGCCCAGCCGTCGCTCAATGTAGGCGATGCAGTATTTGCAGCAGGATGTCGCCGTGTCCGGCAATTCTGAACAAAATTCAATTACACAGTATATTAAATTACAGCATATAAAATAAACGGATTAATCTGAGATTACCGGTCCCAGCGAGTTTATAACTAACTGTGCGCAGTAAGGTTTTCAATTATTAACCAATATTACTGATTTGCAGTAAGTATTTTGAAATTTTTAGTATGAATTATTCTGTAATTACTAGTTTCTATCGATTTGAAATTAACAGCTTTAATCAGTTTGTAATTATTAACCTGAATTAATTCGCAAATATCTGTATGAAATGTTCTAGAATTAATAGTCTAAATTTTTCTGTAGTTATTAGCATTAATAATTTGAAATTATTAGTCTGAATTATTTTTTCTATTAACCTACATGAAATGTGCAGGATCTGTCTGAATAATTCTCAAATTAATACTGTGAAATTGTGAATAAACGTGTAATTAAAAGTGTCGAATTCATGGTAAATAACCTCCCGACTTAATTTGCACCGATCTGTAAAAAATTAATTTGTAATTACAATAATTTGGCATTAAATCTGTAGTTAACAGTAAATTATTAACTAGGTAGTGCAATTAAAACAGATTTCCAAAAAACCTGCCGTACCGAGACGGCGTGATGTGTGAGCGAAATTGGGGAACTCGGAGGGTGTCTTGAACAGCCGCTTGATGGCGCGTCGACCGGCTTGGCATTTCCGCGCCGGACACAGAATCGTCAGGGCTACAACGAGGACAAACACATCCATCAGCATACAAATCGCTAAATTATTTCGGAAAAAAACTGACGTACTAATGGCTTGAATATTCTCATCCACGTCCATAATACTGTTGGACAGCAGCGAAGTGTTCAGCGCCATCTTGCTCGGCGTCACCGGCTCCTCCAGCGACTGCAGCCTCTGTACAGTACCAAAAAATAACACGCTGAAATTGACATATATCCGGACTAAAATAAATTAAAATGAATCCGTCAAAAAAGGACAATTTGCCAAGAAAACAAATGGCCCATCACTGCACGGCATGTTCATGTACATATCAAGGGTTTCGTAGTGAAGTGGCACACTGCGGAAGTAATACGCGAATATAGTTTACTACACCACTCCAACAAAAATTTCATAAGGTCCTATGCATTATGCACTTTCAAATTATTTTTCCGCAGTCAGCTGGTCTGCTAGTACAGTTTATTCATAACAATAACATTCCGTAAAGACAATGCATTTTTTTCAACTGACAATATTAACCGCACCTTATTGGGGCCGCGGCGCATCCGGAAGGCCTTCTGCTTCTTGACCATCTGCTTGTAATTCTCTTTGCGCTTGGTGAGGTAGTAATACTGTATACAATCCTGCGTACTCTGTACAAACACATAAAGCTGGATAAACTCCACAGTCCAGACCCTTATTTGATAAAACAAATTTCATTTAATTAACAAAATAATTTCAAAGCGGACTACAGAATTATCACGATAAAAATGGTATAAAATAATATGATTATCAATAATTATGATTAATCGGTCTGCACTCTTAAGTTATTGCAAATCATTAAAATATTGTAATTTACTTGGTTAATAAAAAATGAAATTTATTAAATCATTAATATCGTCAAAAAATATATGGAAAAAAAGACTAGCGCCACCCACCTTCCGCTTCAAGAAGGAGCTGATGTAACCGAAATCCTTGGGGCGCTGCAGGTACTTGTCCTTGAAGATGTCCTTCTCCTCCTGCGTCCAGAAGCAGTTGGACACCGACTCCTTGTAGTCGCGGGCCGGATTCTCCACCAGCCGGTTGCGGTCGTAAAAGTGCCGCGACCGGTCCTTGGCGTCCAGCAGCATCGGCACCAACACCGCGTTGCGGTAGTACTTCTCCATATCCTGCAACATTACAATTTATTCTGAATATTTTTACCATCTTTTTATTAATTTAAATTAATTACTCATTTTTCCACGATTATTCCCAGTAAATTAAATTTTTCTCCCGTTGCAAATCTTCTTCATGATTTGCCAAAACATTATTTTAAAAAAAATGAATTCAATTTCAATTAGTCAAAGTAAAACCGAATTTAATTCAAATTATCCATGCAAATTAATTCAGATTAACTGGAAATAAATTCAAAATTAATCAGGAAACTTGCGTTTTCGTCCAGGTTGGACAGATCGGGCTCCGGATCGCCTTTGGCACGGTTCATCCGCAGATCGCGCAGTTTATCCTCGCGATTCTTGCGGATCTCGGGGAACTGCCGCTCGTAGTATTCCCGCATTTTCGCTTCACGTGTTCTACATCAAGAAATAATGCAGGAGATAATTAATGCGCTGAGCATTTACGCATAAATAATCAACAAAGCATTGACGCATATCGACAGACGCAGCAAGCGAGAGCTACATCCACCGGTATATCGTAGTACTGTGGCAACAGGAGCGCACGGAAGATACATAAAACTGACAACTGCTGCTTCCCACGGCACAGCCAAGAAAAACTTTCAATTTCCTTTTTTTCGCTCCTTATTAATTCAACATAAATTAATCATTAATTTAACAGAAACAGTAATTATCATGCAAACGTTCAGCCCGCAGAGAATCTGCGGATCATGCTTTCTTTAAATTTCAATTTATTTTATTTTCCTGCGAAAAAAAACTGAACATTTATTTGTGCAAAAAATGTACCGTTTTTTCGGATTGCCTTCCGTCTTCTCCAGCCGGCTGAGGTAGGCCTGCGACAGCTGTTTGTAGCGTTCTTTCAAGTAGCGCTCGCGGATCTGCTTGGCCTGCCGGTCCTTCTTCAAGCGGAGAATGATGCCGGCACGCTGCTTCTGGTAGTTGGATGCCAGACTGAAAAATCCAGTAAATATTCAATATTATTAATCTGCAAAGAGGAAAAAATAACAGATGAATTTTTCAGGATACTGACACCACATCGACGAAGCTGGAGGGATGGTGGTTGTGCGTGGACGCCGTGACCACAATGCCGAACCGCTTCCCGGCCAGTCCGTGCTCCGATTCCGCGATGCGCTGCAACATCAACATTTCAAATTTTTTAAGAAATTCCTTTAATAAATAAATCTTAACAAATTATTTCGTACCCCAAATAATTCAGAAATTAGGCACTAGCACATTAATTAAGAAACTATTTTTCCAAAAATAACAAAACTGACAATTTTTTCAACAGTGACGCTAATTTAATTGTCTCATCTCAGACGCCCAGAGAAGACGAAAGCAATAGAAAAAAAAATGGTTAATTTTCTTCAGAACAAAATTCCAGTTTCTCACGACCGAAGAAAATAAACAGAAATTAAGGGAATTGATCGAGAAAATGTTTTTGGTGTGTTCCACAGTCCTGAACATCTGCTTCTAAATTAATGCTTATTTTTTGGTTGAATTAAAGACAAATACAGAACTATCGAAGGACGCGTATGGCGTTTATGAACAGTTCATTAATCACATGACAATTAGTCACTACCACTACAACCCAAGGGCATATGTGGCCACGGTACTACGTTTCCTCAACGATTTACCAGTGTGTTCCAATAATTCAAAAAGGCTAATTAACCTCAACTAATTAACATAAACACCAGTCAAAAACATTAAAAAATAAATCATCACCAAAAACAATTCTGAACAAAAACACAGAGACGATAAAAAAAATGATTAAAAAACAAAATAATGAGAACCGAAAATAAATTAAAATGTATAAAAACTACTACTTGAGTGCGGAAAATAATTGTTGAAAATAAAAAGACCTACGCGATTCTCGGCGATGATGCGACGCAGCATATCCGCTGAGTTCACCTCCGACTCGGGACTGTTGGGACGGGCGGTTTCCGCTTGGGATTTCCTTTGCCGTTCGTAATCCTCCTGAAACACACAAAAACCAATATTCGCATTACTTATCCTGCAACATAACCAAAATCACTATTCTATATTCAACCAATATTTATTCCAGTAATATCCATTCTTTATTTAACCAATATTATTTCCGTAATACTCCTACTCATTTATTTGACCAATAATAACATTTAATTTTATTTTATCTACCCATTACTTATTCCAGTGATATTGATATCTTTTTTATTTAACAAATAATATAGTAATAATATTTCGATTTATTTAATTACTCAGCATTTACTCCAGTAATATTCGTCTAACAAATCAATATTTACTGATAATAATAAGTAAATGATTTAAATAATTCGCTATTTATTCAACAATTCAACAGGGAAAGCCGTTCCTCAATCGCACCTTTTTGGCCTCGGCGGCGGCCAGCTCCGCCTGCCACTGGTCGATATTCTTCTCGCACGTGTGCACCGTACTCTCCAGCGCCCGGATCTCGCTCTCCACCGCCTGGCACTTCTTATCCAGCTCACTGTTCTCATCACTCGGCGGGGAGATGGCCTCCAACCGCGGCGCATACTCCGCCGCGCTACTCCGCGGCGCCGACTCGTGCTTGACCAGCACCGAGCCGGATCCCGGGCGGAGGTAGGGATCGACACTCCCGCGTTGCTGCTGCGGCGGCGGATACCCCGGCTCCTTCTTGAGCGTATACCCGCCGCGGGCGTCGGCGTACACCTCCCGGCGGGGCGGCGACGCCGGGCGGGTGTACTGGTGCCCGCCGGACCCTCCGGACTTGATCATCCCGGGGGAGCGGGACTCGTTGGGGGAGATGGTGCGGAGGTAGCGGTCGCGGGGCTCCCGGTCGCCGGCGGCGGGCGGGGCACGGCGCGGCGGGCTGACGGAGCGGGCGGGCGGCATGAGGAGGGTGGAGGTGTCCGGGTTGAGGTAGGGGGAGCCGGCGCCCGGGTAGAAGTGGGCGGCCTGGTGCGGGTGGAGGAAGCCGAAGGAGGAGGCCTGCTGCAGACGGTGCATCATCTCCGCCTGGGCGGCGGCGGCGTACTGCGGGTAGCCGACCCCCATGGGCAGGGCCATGCCGGCCATCTGCATGGGGAAGGGCACCGGGACGGGCGCGCCGGGGTGCTCGGCGCGGGAGGACTGGGGAGGGGCCGTGTGGCCCCCGTGGGGGCTGCTGGCCGTGCGGTAGTAGGCGGGGTTCATGGCGACAGGCGGGGAAGAGGGACGCTTCAGCGAATCGATAGAAATTGGTCTAGAGATCTACAAAAAATCGCCGCCGTCAAAGCACAGAAAACCGAAAAAAGACGAAACGTAATCAGAATAAATTCAGAGAAAAATCAGCTGCACTTTTTAATCACCTGGAAAAATACTGATTATAAATTACTACGAAATTTATTACGAAATTATGACAAACAATTAAATTGAACTGGATGATGCTGTTTAAATTTAAATTAAAGGACAGTTAAATTGCGAAACAAAATTCAAATTAAAATTCGTGTTATCATCAGTCATGCTGCCTAAAACTATAAGACGTAATTAAGTGCTAGGAAATTTATAACAAAATTATGACAAAAAACTTTAATAATTTTTAAATCGAGGCAAATTTTAAAAAATCACAGAATCAATGTAAATCCCAGCTACCGCCAGTCAAAATAAACAAAAACAACAATAAACTACAAACGATGAAAAATTTAACGACAAAAAACCAGTTCGACTTTTTAATCGTCTGGACAAAAATACGGATTCAAAAAAAAACTCCTGCAATATCGAATAATTCAGCCGGGAGATATGTAATTTCGATTGTTTCTGCGATTTATGCCAGCCATAAAATGTAAAAAATATTTATCGGTCTTTTATTATTTATTTTAATATTTTACTATTTTTATAATTTTATGAGTATCATTATCGTTTTACTCCGGTTTAACTTTTCTAACTTGACAACTGCTCACGCGTTATTCTTGTCGGACTTACATTGGCAAGTATTCCATTATGCAATCTTTCACGGTCTCATCATCCAAAATAATCCAAAACACATTCAATCCACGGATAGTTCAGCTCCTAACAATCCTAACATCACCAAATTCCACCGTCAGTGTGCTGGCAAAATGTCGATAGCATTAGCAGGCTCGTGATTCCAGAATCCAATTCAAAATTTGCTGCAGCGATCTAAATCACCATGCATTTCCCTGGATGGGAAGACCAATCCAATGACAACGCATCTACTCAATCGTATTGCACAACAACATCCACTGACCAAAGAACAACAGTCTCGCGACATTCGAATTCTCGCCAGTCAGCGAATAAATCACAAACAGGGGCTCAGTTTCTCTGCGCGGACCACGCGCGACCAACGCAAACCACTGGAATAAATTAAAAACGATCCACACCAATATTCAGGCTTTGGCTGAAAGACTGAAAGGTCCATAAATAAAACAGGATACAGGAATAAAATAATATTCGGGTTGTAATTCGAAAAAGTAACGCGAGAACACACACACACGGGCTTCTCGAAAAATTGGTTCTTGGACGCGCAGCATGCCAAAATCAAAAATTTCCGTCGCAGCCAGTCTGCCTGCCAGTGGGTTGGGCCGAGCGAGAGAGACCAGAGAGAGAGAGAGAGAGAGAAAGTTGAAAACAACTCGGCGCACGGGCATTTCCGCTGCACATTGCGCCATTCGGACCGCGGTGGCGATTGTGATGGCGTCGGCGCGTCGCCGTGCACGGCTGCATACGGGGCGCGGCTGAGTCACGCTGTCTCGGTCTGTCGTCACGTTCCAGCGTGTTTGATGTGTTGCGCTGCGCCAGCGGCGTAACGAACCTACAGCATGGGGCGGACAATTCCCAAATCAGACTAAGCATGAAACTTTTAATGAAAAATATTTCTCTATCTATTCAGCAAACTATTGCTTTATTTTACGATCGGCATTGTTGAGAATTCTATTTTTTCAACCAGAACAAAATTGCTGATGTTGTAACTGCGTTGCTTTCGAATTACAGAATTATTCCCAATTTTTAATTTTTTTAATGTAACCCCTCAATATCGAAGCTCGGCACGCCACTTCTCCGCCATCACTAATCAGCACATGGCGAAATCAAATTTTGGATTTTCTCATTTTCGTGAGTTTGCTGTTTTGCTTGCAACAAGTTTTGTTGTGATTGTCACAGCTATTAGTCGTGTTAATGAGAATTTTTTCACTATTCTGATAAGTGATAACTTGTGAAGAATCTGCGCAATAGCGGAGAAGAGCGTTTTTAGTATGGATTTCCATGAGAAATCTCCGAGCGGATCGGAGGCATCGGAGAACGGGGATGGACGGGGTTTCTACGTCAAACTGAATGTCGGAGGTAAAACCTATGGTTTAGAATGGGGGATATTTAGTCAGCGTTCCGTTGATAAAGATAGGAAGAAGAAATTGTCGGTGTTGCAGGGACGCTGCACATCACCACCATCCACACACTGGCATCGAAAGATACCATGCTGAAGACCATGTTCACCACTCCCATGGGATTCCGCAAGGATTCCGAAGGTATGAGCTCGAATACACTGCACTAATATAATTCTAAAAAAATGAAGCCTCCGTTTGAATAAATTCGTCATTATTCGTGGTACATACTGTACGTAAATCGCCGTTGCCCTTGGTGTGCTGATGCTAACCAGGATGAAACGTAGAAAAGTGGCTATTGGTATTGTGCTTTCCATTAAAGCGAATTTGGAGCTTAACACAAACCCTGGGAAAATTGATCAGTAATAACCTAATATTTTTCTAATTGGAAACTGCATTTTTTTAATTTGGTAGTACGTGGAAGGTGGAGCCATTAAGCTTAAATTTTAATTAACAAATAAACGAGGGTTTACATAGTTTTTTAAATTTGGTATTACGTGGAACCGTGAAGCGTAAAAATCACTTGACAAATAAATTGAGTGTGTAAATAATCATAGAAATTCATGTGTTGGACAGGTTTTGTGCGGATTGATCGGTGTGGGAAACACTTTGGAACGATTTTAAATTGGCTGCGGGATGGCGACGTCCCGCTGCCCTCCGGCCCGACGGAAATTGAAGAGCTGTATCACGAAGCCAAATATTATTTGTGCGAGGTTAGGATCGGCCGATCGGGCATCCATTTGGATATTTGTGTATCGTTTTGACCGTTTTATTTTTACTATTTGCTGAATCACCTAGTCGTAGGCGTTGGTTCGTTTCGTTTGAATTATTTGTTTTATCCAGTCTTTCATTGATCAAACGTGTATTTAACAGATTGTCCCTTTTTCACTGCTTATCATATAATTTTTGGTTTATTATCATTTTTACTGTATATTGATCGATTTTATATTTGCGATTTTTATTATAGATTTTTTTTTATTTCGTGTTAGTGTGTTAGACGTTTAATGTTGCCGCGCACCCGCTTACCGCACGTTTTCGCGCGCGCGCAACGCTACATTTTCCATCGACGAGGTAGTCGTTGTGCAAACATTTCAACGCAATCATTCATAGTTTCGTACGTTGGTTTGCAGGAGCTTCTTCGCAAATGCGAGTCGGCGCTGCAGTGTCGAACGTCCCCGATGTGTCATGTGCCGCTGATCACGTCGCCGCGCGAAGAAAATCTCCTGATCAGCAACACCAAGAAGCCCGTAATCAAACTGCAGGTCAACCGGCACAACAAATACTCGTACACGGTGTAAGTGTTTGGCGGCGTTAATTTATTAGTTTATTTCTCACCAGTGCTTTTAAAAGCTTGAACGCCTGGTTTTTGAGATATATGTGTATATCCAAAAAATTAATAAAACTGCATGAACCAAAAATTAATTTGCAGTTTTACAACTATCTCGAAATTGTAATTTAACTGTAAAATTAATTACTAGTAAGTTTAAATAGGTGAAAAATATTTTTCGATCGGGTTTGAAATCTGAACATTTATTTCCACAGAATTTATTTAATAAATCTGTCTTTGCGACCTTCGGATGAGAATCTGTTAAAGATTAGTGAATTGTTTGACCAGTTCTAGATAAAAAAAGTTAAAATCGATGGTTAAATGAAAGCGAATTTGCACTGTTAAGTGTATGATAAAACTTTAAACCGAATTGTAAAATTATAATAATAATTATATCTTGATGAACTAATAAATTATTATTCACTCTTAGATCAGATATAAAATATAAAAATTTATTCCTGCAAAATTAATTCAGTAAACCTGTCCTTGCAGGACATCGGACGATAACCTGCTGAAGAGTATCGAGCTCTTCGACAAACTCAGCCTGCGCTTCAACGGACGCATCCTCTTCCTGAAAGACGTGATCAGTAACGCGGAGATCTGCTGCTGGTCCTTCTTCGGGCACGGGAAGAAAGTGGCCGAAGTCTGCTGCACCTCCATCGTCTACGCGTCGGACCGCAAGCACACCAAGGTGGATTTCCCCGAAGCGCGGGTTCTGGAAGAATCCCTGAATATTCTCCTGTACGAGCAGAACGTGGACACGGAACTACTGCAGGCCACGCGCAGCCGGCAGCGCGTCAACTACAACGACGAGGACGACGACCGCTCCTGCTCCGTCAACTCCGCCAACGTGCAGGTGGTGCGGCGGTTGGCGGGGCCCGCCGCCCCGCGGGCGGTCAACAACAACAGCTGATTCCGACATTTCCAGCGGTTTAATTTGTTTATCGATAGCTTCGCTTGTTTTCGGGAAAATATTCGCAAGGCGGGGCGATTTATTTCGCACAAAAGAGGATTTTTATTTGCTCGTTTTTTTTGTTTTTAATGGGTGAAATTTTCTCCTGTGTTGGCTTCTTTTGTTGCTGTTGGGGATTTTGGTGGGTTTGCTTAAATGGATTAATTTTAAGAACCAGTGAAGAAAAAAATTCTGGCTCGCGTAAATTAGGCTTTAGTTTTTTTTATAAATAATGGAATGTCTTATCTGCTCGCAAAAAATCGTATTTAGTTTATTTTCGGTTAATGTTTTAAATTGTAGAGAATGTTTAATTACACATGTGAGCCAGAATGCTGGGAAAAAGATCCGCGCTGTGTAATTACAGAGAAATAACGCACTGGAATTTTAATTACGTTCCTTAAGTTTTTAACAAGAATGAATACAATTTCCTCGGAAAAAATTTAAATTATTTCGATTAAGTTATGCGCGCATCGCCAGTATAATATGTCTAGTTGGCAGGTTGTTTGGAACAAATTTAGCTGGAATAAAATAAACGGGTTGGGAGATATAAAATTTAATGCCCTGTAAGCGGTTTATGGACGGTGATATGAATTTGATTAATATAAATTTTCACTGTGTGGTTAGAAGTTCAGAAATTTAATTATTTAACGAAATAAATAAATAATATGAATTACATATATTCATTTAAAACAAAATAAAATTCATTTTGATAATTCATAGAAATCTAGAAATTAAACTAAATATTCAGTTATTTAATTTATTTTAATTAATTGAAATACCATTATTTATTATCACACAGACCAGCAGAACATTAGTATAAAATATTTAGGCAGATATGTGCACTGACACTCGACACAGGCAGTACTTACGTCACAAAGAAAACAGGACATCATGGACTTTGGTTTGAATATTCGAATTTTGCTGCGTTTAACCGCGAGCTTTTGCTTGTGAATAAAATGTTTATCGGCCGCCGCATTTACGTGTCTACAGTAATGCGCGGCCGTTGTTGCAGCGCGGCTTTAACTCAGAACGGGGCGCGGCTGAGTCACGCTGTCGGATCACGTTCTAGCCAGCGCTACGCTGAAAACGGCAGCCAAAAAGCCGTTTATGAATCACACTGGCGCCGCGCATATCCGCTGCAGCTGTGTGTGCTTTATCGTACAATCATCGTACTACGTCTTTTCTCTCTCTCCCTCTCTGTTCAGTCTCTCTCTCTCTGTCTGTCTCTGTGTTTGCGCGCGCTATGCAACGCTATGCAGCGATGTTATCATAGGCAACTTTGCTTTTCCAATCAGTTTATGCGGAAAACCGCAACCCAAATGCGTGTTTATCTTGCGCCAATCTCCCGTATACACCGTATTTCTCACCCATCCTTGCTCAAACCCTCGCCTCATCAGGGACACCGCGGTGTGTACATGGACGTCTGTGGAACTAGTGTTTATCGGGGCGGTTGAGCGTTTACATCCAACCGTCCATGTTCCCACCATCTGGTCCGTTGTTTCTCCTTGATTTCATCATCCCCCCTCCCGCAGTATGAGCCGCCACGACCCCCCGGGGTCCCCCGACCCGGCGGCGCCCCGCCCCTCGCGGCGACCCCGCCCGGGCGGCGACGACGCCCTGGATATCGCCGCGCGCAAGCGCCGCCTAACGCTGGACCTGCCCCAACTGATCCCCATTCCCAATATGCGCACCCCGGGCCTCTCCCCCGGAGGCTCCGCGCCGCTGTTGAGCTCCCCGGACGTGCGGAAGCTGCAGATCTCCTCGCCGGAGCTGGAGCGCTTGATCATACAGAACTGGATGCAGAAGAGCCCCGGGGCGGCTGGCGGGGCGACGCCGGTCAGTGTGGCGGAGGAGCAGCAGCAGATGTACGCCAAGGGGTTTGTCGACGCGATTAATAGTGTGCAGAGCGGGTTCGTCAATGTGTTGGCCGGGGGCCCGCCCAGCCCCTACACGGCGTACGGGTTCCCCCTGCCGGTGCCGCTCGCCGCGCCCTTCCTCATGCACATCCCGTCCAGCCCGGTGCCGGCGCATTCCCAGTCGGAGAATAATAACAAGGCGCACCATGGACCAAATCAAAGCAGTGAGTGTACTTACTTAAAACTGAAACTACTGCACACTGTAACTGTAAAATAAATTCGAAGAAATATCATAATAAAGTGGAACTCAAATGAATTAATATTTTTTAAAATGATAATTTAAGAATAAATATCCATTAACATGACACAGCATAGCGAAATTGAGTAAATGTAATAAAATTGTTCAGAAGTTAGAATTTATTGCGGTATCATTTATTGTATTTTGACATTCTGCGAACTCATTTAGAATTATCGAAGGAATTAAATCGGAATTATTTTCAGAATAAAATTGTTTCTCGAAAACAAAGTGCTGAAACCGGTAGTAAATTATATACTGTAGTTATAGTTATTTCACGGAATTAAAAGAAAGGAAAATAAAGCTACAACACGCAGGACCAAAATAAACAATTGAATAAATTTTAAAAAAATAAGGATCTCATTGGAACGAAATAGGCTGAAGAAAATCTGATGAGAAGCTGTATTAAAATTTCGCATATATGTAAAGCGAAATAATTCTGGGAAATGGAAGTTTAAGCGAATAAATTTGTTACAGATATCTTGCCAGCCCACTTGACTACCGGCCTGGGCGGTCTGAAGCACGGCAGCAGTCTGCCGGTGCCGCTCCTCCCGCAGATCGTCTTATCGCCCATCTCCCCCACCAGCATCATTCCCCCCACCTCCGCCGCCGGGCCCTTGACCATCCTGGCGCCCGCCGCCTCCCGTGGGCGCCGGCGTCCCACCAAATCCAGCGAGCCCCCGCCGCCGCCGGCGCCCGCCGAGGCGCTGCCCTACTCCCCGTCGGCTTCCCTGTCGCCGTCCGTGTCGGAGGGGCAGCGGGTGCCCAGTCGGCCGGCCAGCTCCAGCTCCCTGCACCACCCGGGGCGGCGGCGCCACGACAGTGAGGACAGCGAGGAGCTGGACATGGAAACCACCGAGGAGCCCATGCAGGTGGACAATATGGACTCGGACGAGGAGCGGATGCATCGTCGGGCCCGCAAACGCGAACGGTCAGTGACAGTTTTAAAATTCTTAATAAATTCACTAGTTTTCAGTTGATTTTCAGTTCTTAATAAATTCACTTAATAAATTCCTTTTTAATTAAATTTTAACAAAGTAATGTAATTTTGAAAGTTATTTATCAGACAGTTGTCTAAATACTGCGTATTTAGTTAAATTAAGTTGATTTAAAATGTAGGTAAAACTTTTTTGTTGCGCTTTTGGCAGGAATCGTCTGGCGGCGGCGCGTTGTCGCCAGCGGAAACTGGAGCGTATCGATGAGCTGAGCGGGCAGGCGAATAAGGTGCGGGACGACAATGAAGCGCTGGAAAAAGAAGCCGATAATCTGCGGCGACAGATCGCCGCCATGAAGAAGCAGGTGGCCCTGCATGTACAGGTACGCAGTGACCTTTCTTCCCGTATTAATCTTAACCAGTATTTGAATAACGATTTTATAAATATATTGTTATGAATCTATGATAATCTGTATTAAGATGTTGTGTATAGCTTCGATGTTTTAAACTTAAGAATCGTAACAGGCACACGTACTCGGTGACCTTTCCTAATGTCTGGAAATTATAGATGAAAATAGGCGTTTTATATATAAATAAATGTTAATACTCGTACAGATTATCAACAGGTTTAGAAAATATTTCGGTAAACCTTTTCATGCAAGATAAATTGTTAACAAATAGAAGACTGAAGAAAATTTTCACCAAAAAAAATTTAAAATATGAATAAAAATATTAAAAATTATGGGCTTGATGGTGGTGGATGTTCGTTGCAGAATGGATGTCATTTTGATATGTCGGAGAGTCTGCGACGGTCGGTGGACAGCCTGCTGGCTGAGTCTGCCCGCGCCGAGAAATAGCATTCCCCCTTGGAAAATTCACCGTGGTCTTCTCTCGGTCCGTTGGTGTGATGGTGTCTCTCCCAGTCAACAAGAAAAGAGTTACAAAGAATTTACAGTCGGCAAGAAGAGATGCATATTACGTAATCCCCGCGCGCGTTGTACAGTATTTGGATCGCATGCTGATTTAAAAACCGAGGACCGTTGAGTTATTTTTTTCGTCTTAGATTTACAGTTTTGTTGCCGCGCGCATCCGGGTTCATCCGGGTTGTGGTTCGGTCGCGGTGGCTCGGATGCGGCGTTGTGGTAATTTTTCTTCCGGTTTGGGATAAATGGTGGTTGTCGTGGAATTACGTTTCCCTTTTCCGCGGTTTTTGCGTTTTGACATATGTGTTTTGAACTCATTCTCTATGCTCATGCTCTTCCGCGACACACAGAGTTGTTTTGTTTACAAAAAGTCAAGCACATTGGGTAGATGTTACGTTACAGTGGCGCGGTTACAGTCAAATAAATTTTACTCGACTTCAAATGTTTTTCGCATTCCGGGCATTTTCATAATATGGATAAAATTAGAAAGCAGGTCTCTCGGTGAACCTGTTTGTATACGTATTTTACTCAACCGGATGTTGCGCTCGAGTCTGAAAGTTGCTTTTTCATCAAGAGAAACGGTCCACTAAGTTCCCGAAGCAGAAAATCAGTGTTGCTTTTATGCGGGGTAACGCAGCCTGTGTTCAGGAAACGTTTTGTGTCGGTAAGAGGTTAGATAAGTGTACTATGTGCTGAAGTGACGCAACATGTGATTTTTTGGTTCTCCAGTGGCCAGTCTTCATGTAATCAACCCATTTTTTAAAAACTTCGTCGGAAAGCATTTTATTTGTTTTTATTTTTCAAAACTCCGGCGAGACGCGCACACACAAGAGAGCGATTGACCGGGCGGCTGCCAATAAACCGTCATGTCGGCACGGCAACCATCTACGGTTGCCAGTTTGAGAATGCAAGTGGAACTGCTGTTGAACTGCCAGTGCCATCGCATGGCCTCATTCAGCTGCACCAGATTCAAAAAAAGTAATCGCCAAAGCAAACGTTTAGAAAGATGGGCAGTAATTCCATGTCACCCCATTTGCTATATACCAATTTACAGTATATGAGCCATATTTTCATGCTGATCTTAATCTTAGCTCTGGATAGCGCATATCCGCCTGGACACTGGTCAAAGGACCCCTTTTCCATCTTTCCCGAGGTGGCTTCGGGAACTGCACCCGTAGTCAGCGCTATCTAAGCCTAATCTTGGACTAAAATTTCTGTGTGGTCTGTTTGCTCTTAAAGAAACTAATTATGAACGATACGTCAGGTTCGTCGGTTGTTCCAACGGCCACCGCACCACCTGCGCATGTCGCGAACATAGCGACAACCTTGAGAAAAATGGATTTCATACGGAACCTGTATCGCTGTGGCGTGGTCGGTCTGCGTGACGACACCAACGGCCTAGTGCGCCACGGCATCATCCGCGATCTGGCGGCGAACGGCGATTTCCTCGTTGACTTCGGCGTGACGGGTCAGAACAAAGTCAGCGTGCCCGTTTGCCAGTGCCTGGAATGGCGGGGGCCCTGCTCCCCCGCGCCCCCGACCCCCGGGACCCCCGTCCTAACCCTCTACTGCACCGCCCCTGATTACACGACGTATTGTCGGGGGGTGCTCCGCTCGCTGAAGTTCGTCCCCGGTCAGCCGTGGTACTGGTACCCCTCCACCTTCCTGGCGGGGGAGGACGCCCAGTACGCTTGTGTGGCCATCCACCTCCCGGGCGGGGAGACGCTGCGCACGGTGGTGCGGCCGGAGCGCGTGCGGCGCGTCCCCCCGGTGGAGCACGGGGACGGGTGGGTCCCCTACCCGTCCGAGCGGCTGCGCTACTGGCGACACGCCGTGCCTGTCATGGATAAGCATCTGATGGCCGCCTCCCAACAGATCCTTCTGATCCAGGCCGGGGCGGCGTTCCGCACGGCCTGGCATACCGCCACCAGCAGCATCAGCGTCGGGCTCCGTCCAGGACAGACCGGGTGGCTGGACCTCGTCTACCTGTCCCACCAGGAGACACCGATGCCCGATACTGAAGTGGTGAGTATGGAAATGCCAATAACCGTTCACTGAGGCCCTGCGCCTGCTTTCAGACGTTCGGCCGTTGTTAACGGTAGTTCTTATTAGGATAATATGTATAATTATCCAATTACCGTAGTCAAATCCGTGCAGTAAAAATATTTTACGACGCTATTGGAAAAGTTTATGTTGACAAAACATTTGCTTTAGGTGACTGATATCATATCAGTGCATATCAGTGATATGCATTAATCGAGAAAATTCGAAGCACTTCATTAAGGCTCATTTAAATCTGGTATCTGTATCTTTAAAGCATTTTCACAAAATGTGCTTGGAGTTTTAGATGAGTAAGCTACGTGAAGTTGTGGAGAAGTTTAGACACTCTCCGAAACCGAAACCGAAACAGAATCAGGTGCCGAAACGATCTCTGGACGTTGCCGGCGGCACGCCGGCGAAAAAGCCAACTAAAGTAAGTCGCTATGGTATAACCAATGAGTTATGTTTCGTCTTAGGCCGGGGTGTCCAAGTGAAGCCGTTCAAACAACTTCAAAATCACAATCTAAAGAAAAAAAAAACACGGAATATATTTTTAGCGCTGAACTACTGTGATCGCCCGCATAATAAGTTAATTATGAATTATGCTTGGATGGCGATATACATATAGGCTAGCTCAGTCTTTTGCAGGCTAAATCGGCTGCGCTAAGTCGCTCGTCAGACCCATTAGTGTCCGAATTGACACCGCGCATCACGGCGGAAATCCTCTCCTGTCTAGCGGTCAACCAACAGATGACGTGCCGCCGTGTATGCACCAAATGGAACGGGATTGCCACCGCCGGCATGCTGACCACCGTTATAATCGACCCAGGCAAGTATCCCCGGGCCAAACTGCCTTATGCGTTGTGCCACACGATCAACCCGAACACCCAGCTCCTGCTGATCACCAACGGGACGCACGTGCGGGAGTTCACTGTGTCTTTCTTCAACGTGGTCTTCGACATGCTCCGGGGTCTCCAAACCCGGGTGCCGTGCATTGTCGTAACCGATACCAAGGTGCTGGCGCGCGATCTGTATGTGGATAAATGGCGGAACACGTTGCCGTGGTCGACGGTGTGTCAGCGGTTAGTTCTGCGCAACGTCAAGCTGGTGTTACAGCAGCGGCAACGCGAGGGAGCGGATGATCTGGTATGGCTGGAAGGGGTGCTACGGAGGGATTACGGGATACGTGACTGCCAGTGGAAATTAACGGAACACGCGCGGGGTCTGTTCGTTGATGTGTTGGCGGTGTTGCGGATTATTGACGGAATTCGACGGTTCAACCCATAGGTGTAACTGGTGTAGACGGAATTCCGCGGAAATTGGAATCGCAAAAACTGTTTTCACGCCAATGTATGCATATGCGTTTCCACTTTGGAGTTTGGAGTGTGAACAAACGAAACGAATATCTTTCGGAGCACGCGACAGCGAACGCTGCATCGAGCGTGTACGATTTTTGTAGTATGTTTTGCATTTATCTCTAAGCTGATGAGCTTACGTAACTAATAGCTAATTCGTTTACCGACACTCGATCTCAAGAGCAAGAATTAAATCTCTGTGAAGACCTCTCTAATAACGTTTTTCTGGAACAGTGTTTCTTAGGTTTACTTAGGTTTCTTAGGCTTATTAGGTTTATTTCTTAGGTTTCTGTTATGTGTTTTTCTTGTATTTTAACCTCAGTATTACTGGGAATTATAAAAACTGGACAGATTACCCAAAATGCAAGCACTACACACTCGTGACCTTTACAATAAAGACCGTGCATGGTTGTTCTTCTTTGGCCATCCCGTTGGTGAGCGGCCAGTGCTGCTCCCGCGTGGGTCACTGCAGAAACACGAAGCGCATCACCGAGGCGGCCTCAAACTGCCGCGCGGTCTACTTGGCATTCCTGGTAATTCATCCACCGCGACATTTTGGCATACACCGGCACTGAATGGCATCAGGCGACGGTGAAAAACGTGTTTTCCAAGAAATATCATATGTTGTATCGCCAAATCGTTGCTCCCACGGGAGAAGATGTGCGTAAGAAATCCATTGTGCGCTTCCTAACCACTGATTACATAATGCTATGCGTAAATGACAACCGAATTTATGCAGTTAATTTAAGCCATGAAAAGCCGCCTTTTGAAAAGAATTAAGCGATGAAAGCCTGAAGCTATCAAAAATATTGCGAATTGACGACACAAATAGTTGTCAATTTGTCATGTACAGACTGTACAAGTCAAAGTGTATCTCGGTAAATTGGTAATCATTTTATCGGAACCGAAGCAAGGCAAGATCGAGAAATATCGTAATATCGGCCAGGACTCCCCAATGTCCCATTCCGTCCTCTGGGCTTTGAAGCGCTCGGATCGGAAGCTGCCGCACGATAACGGAATTCGGACCGGAGATACATTAGGAAACCAACCGGCGAAAAATAAGCCACGAAATATCTTCACCAGCGGATCAGCATCGAAATCCAACGAGGAAATGCGGCATCGAGCATGGGGACAGCCCCAATGGATGTAAATTTAGATCAAATTTTCTCTGTGATTAGGTAGCCTTTTCCACTGGTGCTTAAGCGATTGTTTCTCAAATTACTGTGAAACTTTCGGTTCACAGATAATAATAAAAAAATGAAATAAATATAGCATATTATCGGAAACATTTTCGCTATTTAGGTACAAGGCAATCTTGGAAACTCCCGAGAAGTAAGAGTTACCAGTTTAATAGAAAATGTCGATGGCTGTTCAATAGTTGATGTCATGAAATTATTTTTCGATTGAAAGTTCTATCCTCATGCTCTGCCGCGGCAAATTCGGAGGTGTTGCCAAAAATTACCACAATTTTCTACGTTAAGTACTGCAAGTAAAATCAACAATTTTTACAAAATGATTTTCGTCAGATTTACAAATTTTGCATAAGAGGCGTTTAGGTTTCCGGATCATTGGTTTTAAGGGTTAAGGGATTTGGCCTGGTACAAAGTACCGAATCGGGTACATAAACGGGAACTTGCGCTGTCGCCCACTCCTAAACACGTTTTCGCATTGGTTTATGACATTTTGAAGCCAAAGGATTTGTATACGTAGGCGCAAAATCCGTTTGCGCGCGTAACATCCTGTTCGGGAATCGGGAGTTATTAATGAAATAAAATTCCAAAAATTTAAACGCGCGGAGGTGTACGTACCAAAAGTCTCATTATGAACCGATGCTCTTCAAATTTTGCACGAGAACTAGTGCCCTGCAACGGAGTCGAAAACTTCGTCCAGTCCGATCCGAACTAATAATCGAACCAGTCCGACCTGATTTCAAGGCAAGATCGAGAAATATCGTAATATCGGCCAGGACTCCCCAATGTCCCATTCCGTCCTCTGGGCTTTGAAGCGCACGGATCGGAAGCTGCCGCACGATAACGGAATTCGGACCGGAGATACATTAGGAAACCAACCGGCGAAAAATAAGCCACGAAATATCTTCACCAGCGGATCAGCATCGAAATCCAACGAGGAAATGCGGCATCGAGCATGGGGACAGCCCTAATGGATGCAAATTTAGATCAAATTTTCTCTGTGATTAGGCAGCCTATGTCGACCGGTGCTTAATCTAACCGATTGTTTCTGAAAGTACTCGTACTGTGAAACTTTCGGTTGACAGATAATAATAAAAAAATGAGTTAAATAAAATATACAGCATATTATCGGAAACACTTTCGCTGTAGAGGTTCAAGGCAATCCTGGAAACTCCCAAGAAGTAAGAGTAACCAGTTTAATAGAGAACGTCGACGGCTGTTAAATAGTTGATGTCGTGAAATCATTTTCGATTGAATTTTTCGATTGAAAGTTCCATCCTCATGCTCTGCCGCGGCAAATTCGGAGGTGATGTCAAAAATTACCACAATTTTTCTACGTTAAGTACTGCAAGTAAAATTAATAATTTTTACAAAATGATTTTCGTCAGATTTACAAATTTTGCATAGAAGGAAGGCGTTGAGGTTTCCGGATCATTGGTTTTAAGGGTTAAGGGATATACCGAATCGGGTACATGCACGGGAACTTTTGCTGTCGCCCACTCCCAAACACTTTTTCGCATTGCTTTACGACATTTTGTAGCCAAAGGATTTGCATACGTAGGCGTGAAATCCGTTTGCGCGCGCAACATCCGATTCGGGAGTTATTAATGAAATATGAAATTAAATTCCAAAAGTTTAAACGCGCGGAGGTGTACAAAAAGTCTCACTATGAACCGATGCTCTTCAAATTTTGCACGAAAACATTACCATGAAGCTTGTTTTGGTACCGAACCAGCTGGCAGCTTTCTACCTAAAATCTACATAAGTTGTGACAACTTCCTCGAGTTTCGCTTATAATTATAAGTTTTATAACAATTACATAATAATATTCCCGGTTAACATTAGAAACGGGAATATGATACCGGACGGTCAGGCGGCTACTATTGAGTCATTCATCCACCATGTCCCTGGTGCAACCATCCGCGGTTGCCGCTCAACTGCTCAAGGTGCTTTAATGGCTGACAGGCCAGAGGCTCGTATGGATGCCCGTGTTGAAAGTTGAAATTCCAACAGGCGCCTACAGTTTTCAGTTGTTTTCTGAACAATTTCCAGTTGTGAATACTTGTTATTCCCGAACATCGGATGCTTTACAACCGTTTTAATCGCAGCATGGAACCGTGATTTACGCATTTACCTTGCAAATTTCACCGTGCAGTCTTCGTGAACTGTCAATCTGTCATATACGTTATGTTGACAAAATGCTGTTAGTTTTACAGTTTTACTGGCTAATCTGTTCGCAGTGTTCTGAACTTCTGGTATTATCCTGTTAATTCTGTGGTGCGAGCAGACCGTCAAGCAAACAAACAGTACTTCTAAGTTCTAACATCCACTTTCCGTGTGGAGCATAAATGCTACTCAAATGTCTGATAAACACTGCTTAACGTCTAATGTGGAACGCGGCTACCCAGCCGTTGTCAGTTCAGGAGCAACGATGAGAAAAGCCCCGCGGGACAGGCTGGAGTTTACCCGCGACGTGTACCGCTGCGGTGTGGTGGATGTGCGTGACGACGCCAACGGCTTAGTGCGGCACGGCATCATCCGCGATCTGACACCGCACGGTGATTTCTTCGTCGATTTTGGCCAGTACAACGCCTGCGTGCCCCTCAGCCAATGCTTGGTCTGGCGGGCACCCTCCCTTCCCCCCTGACACCCGGGACCGCCGTGACAACCCTCTTTCATACCGCTCCCGACCGGCCGTGGCACTGGCACTCCTCGACCGTCGTGGTGGCCGAGGACACCAGCGCCCAGCACAGTTACGCGTGCGTGGACATCCACGCCCCGGGCGGGCAGACGGTGCGCACCGTGGTGGCACTGGAGCGCCTGCACGCGGCGGACGGGGACGGTTGGGGGGAGTTGCGCCGGAAGACTCCGGGGCAACCCTACCCGGATACATTCCCGTGCCAGGACGGTCTGCGCTTCTGGCGACATAGGGCGCGGGTGGTGGATGCGCAGCTGATGGCCGCCGCCAGGAAGTGGAGCCAGGGGGCTGCGTTCCGCGCGGCCTGGCATCACGCCACCGGCACGATCAGCGTCGGCTATTGTGTACGCGAGACGGGGAACATGGATTTTATCTACCTTTCCCACGAGGAGGTGCCGTTGCCTGATACGGAAGTTGTAAGCATGGAGATGATTATTATTATTATTATTATTACATCAAGAGCAGACAACTCGCTAAACGGGACTTCAACGTCTGGTCGGCAAAAAGCTATTATTATCATTACTATCGCACTGCACTACAGTAGCCAAACTCCATTAACGGAGATATCTTGCCAGGGTATTTGAAAATTTTTTGGGTAATTTTGATTTTGAAGACGTATACTTCTTTTGGGTTGATTTTGTGATAGATTATGACCAGATTTTTTTTTGATAAAAATTACCCCCATATACACGTACAAGCAGGAATCGAACCCAGGACATACATACGACCGTGCCGAACAATGAACATTTAATAGTTAAATTAAATTGGATTTATTACGAGTACTTTCTTCGCAGACTTTGATTGGTTTGCTCCTTGTAGTTGAGCAAGCTGCGTGGTGTCACCGAACAGTTGGAACAGTCTCGAGGGCTGAAGCGATCACCTGACGTTGCCGTCAGCAGACCGATGAAAAAGCCGGCTAAGGTAAGCATCTATTATCAATAGATTCATATATCCTTACGTCCTTATTTTTTGGAAATTATCTCCTAAATCAGGATTGATTTTTTCAATAAGTTGATGATTTTAAAAAATAGAGCATCGCACAAACGTTCCTACCTTTATATTTTAAAAAAATCTTAAGTTTTGGAGAAGGTCTAAAAAAATTTTTAGAAGCTGTAGTACTTAAAGGTTGTTAGTACTTAAAGGTTGTTGGTTTTGAAAAATATCTTCTAATTCGAAATTCCGTTTGTGAAGCATTTGATAGTTTTATAAAATCCAGCATCTTCCAAAGCTTCCTACCTGCTGCTTGGAAAAAAATTTTGGTTTCCGGAACGTTTTCAAAAACCCTTTTAAACTTTCAGCACTTAGCGTTCAAAGTTCATAGAAATTTCCACTAAATTCTGGAAACGAATGAGCAAATACAGGTTTTGCAACTTAGCAACCTAAACAATAGTTATTTAAAATTGTCAATTACATCCAACTTTTAAATTTACTTTTTTTAAATTCTTGAAACCTTTAGATGGTTTTAAATGCGTTTGAATACCTCAAAATAACCGTAAATTTATCCAAAGTCGGCTCCAAAGCTTTTACATTTCCAGAATTTCTAAATATTTCGACTCGGCCCCGCGCAGCGGGGCCGTTACCTCTAATTTTCTGAGCCTCCAGAATTTCAAAATTTTAAAAATATCTAGAAATCTGAGTATCTCAATATCGCACGGTTTAAATTGTCTAATTTATATGTAATTTCTAAATATCTAAAAGCCGGCCCGCGGCCTGTTTACCGTATTCACTCACGTAGCGGCTCTGTAATTCTGGTGGTAGCTTGGGCATTCACTAACCTACGTTGCTCTGTAATACTGGCGGTAGCTTGGGTATCAGAAATCTAATATAATATATATATTTATTTTATTTTAGTAGAGCTTGACTGAAGGGCTGAAAATCTTACAATCTTACATGCAGCCTGCGAGGTCACCTTGGGCAACCGTTAATCGTTTCCCACAAGTTTCCATTAATTCTGCGCTGAAATATCGGCTTAACGGTTTTTTATGGGCATCGTGTAAATGATCCCACTCCATCCATTTTATCACCGTTTAAATATTATCTGTCGTACCAAAAAATGCAGGTTTTCAATTCGTTAGAATCGGCAATATAAAGTTACCAAAAAGAACCGCGAAAAAGGCAAACAAAAAGAAAAATTACGGAGGCTTTCAGTTTTTATAAAACTGGTCGAATCTAAGCGGAAAGCTTGAAAACTGTTTGCATTTCCACATATTTATAATATTTTTGTAGCTGGTACTCGCTGAGGTTTTATATTTAAAATATTTCTCAAAATCGTTTTTATTGCTGTACGAAGTGTATTTTGTACTGTATTTCTTTCGTTTTTCCATACCTCGAAAACAACTGGTCGCGCGCTAGCGCGACCGATACTTGTATGTACATTAATTTTGGAACTATATTTTATATATAGATATATACATATATGCATTCCGTACCAGCAATACGACGCAGTTTCACAAAAAACAGCGAACACGTCAATTTCACAAAAAAAAGCGGTAAGTAATTGGAAAAGTTTTCTCGGCAGTAGCAGTTCAGAATCTTCAGATAACAATGAGCCTGCGCTAGTAAAAAGTACAGTTTAAACTATATATCAAAAAAAAGGGCCGTAAAACTCGTGAATTAACTGGAGAAGCACGTTCTACTGCTTTTATGAAGCAACGTTTTAGTTTGGCTGTCATTAAGGGAAATGCTACTGCTGTGTTAAGTACGTTGCCTTTTAACCCGCGGGCGGATAGAGATTTTGGTTGTTTTTTTAATGTTTAAATTTTAACTGTAAAGTAGTGTGCCCGCGCTTGCACTTTTGTTGTTATGGCGGCTATTGCCCAATAAACTATTATATCAAAAACTCCGATTCAGATATCAAAATATATAAACGTCTGCAACTGCAGCAGCGCTCCGATCTCAGCAACAACTGCGCGGGGGAGCTCCCCGTGTCCGCCTTGACACCGGAAATCACAGCGGAAATTCTGTCCTGCCTGACGGTGGGCGAACAGACTACATACCGGCGCGTCTGCGCCACATGGGACGCTACCGCCGCCGCCGGCCGGCTGACCACCGTCATCCTGGACCCAAAAAAATATCTTCAGGAAAAACTGGCTTTAGCGCTATACACGGCGGTCCGCCCGACCACCCAGCTGCTGGTGATCACCAACGGGACGCACGAGCGGGAATTTGATGCGTCCTTCCTCAACGTGGTCATCGGCA
Source organism: Paramacrobiotus metropolitanus (assembly GCF_019649055.1). Classification (NCBI taxonomy): domain Eukaryota; kingdom Metazoa; phylum Tardigrada; class Eutardigrada; order Parachela; family Macrobiotidae; genus Paramacrobiotus; species Paramacrobiotus metropolitanus. Next base: position 39,573 of record NW_026570437.1, on the reverse strand, counting down.
TGCTGGGCGCTCTGCACATCCGGGTGCCGTGCATCGTGCTGGCCGACACCCAGGTGACGGCGCGCGATCTTTACGTGGAGAGCTGGCGGAAAAGCGACCCATTACCGTGGTCGACGGTATGTCGGCGCTTGCTTATGCGGGGCGTGGCGGTGCTGTTCCAGCAGCGGAAACGCGACGATAACGTGGCTCGGGAGTGTGTGCGGCTGGAAGACTTGCTGCTGAAAGACTACGGGATAAAGGAGCACTGCTGGGACTTTACGGAATGCACGCGTGGCGCCTTCACCGATGTCCTCGGCGTGTTGCGAATTTTTGACGGCATTCGGCGGTTCAACTCCTAGTGGGTGGTGCCACAATGCCGATTTTCACGCCAATGTATACAAATCATTCGAACCGTATAGATAAAACAATGCAAAAAATATGTTCCGGGGTGCAGGAAAGCGAAAGCTGCATCGAATAATTATAATATGCGAGTGCGAATTTGTATTACATGTTTATTCTCAATATGTACAAAGCGAGCTTCAATCAACAAATATCATCAAATGAAGAATTTGTGACTGTACACAACACACTCATAGCATTACCACGCATAATCTCCAAACTTAAACGTTGAAACAAAAAATTTGTATTATATACCCACAAGTGTAACATGAAAAGTCTTGCTTATGACCTTTGCAACAAGCGCGCTTTAACGGCGCGTTGTGTTTGCTTGTCCTCTTTGAGATCCGTATATCTTTTATTTCGATCCATAATTCTCCCGGCTACAATCAGACACCATTGCTTCGAATTTGTTAGGGAGCAGTTTTGTTGCTGTCTTCTTGGTCATCACGTTGATGAACGTCCGTGGTTGGTCTCGCGTGGGTCACCACTGAAAAGACGGCCGCGTCATTACGGTGGCCCCAGTCTGGCGCGGCCTGGTTGGCATTCCGTGGAAATCGCCCACCGCGACATTTCGGTATGCCAACGCTGAAAAGCATCAGGCGACGTCGGGAAAGGTGTCAGCTCAGAATACTGTCTTGTACCGGCAATCCGCAGCTCCCATGGGAGGAGAAGTGTTTACGATGTGCGTAAGAAACGCTTTGTTCCCTTCTTAAGCCTTGATTGCATAATGCCGGTTGCTCTTTAAATTTAGCTACATATAAAGCCGGTCATGGAAATATAAAGGTCGTCTTTCTTAGAATTAAGTGCCGAAGTCGGTATAAAGAGCTGCAATATGTGCTATATGTGTCATCATTTTGCCGGTTGGCTAAGATTTACTGTTAATATTATCCTTTTTAAAAGATAACTATGTATATTTACTGGAGACCGTTAAATCTCGCTGCACTGGTATTTTTCGCCGCCGGCATCGACGCCGCCGTCCGCATGTGGCCGGCACCGGCCGCCATGGCGCTGCGCCTACACGCGGAACGCGAGCGCTCCACTGTCCTGAGCCAGCGTCCCTACCGGCCGCCGACCACTACCCCCACCACGACGACGACGGCCACCCCGTCTCCGACGACGACCCCGGAGGCCGGCCAGTACCTGCACCGTTTCGGGCCGTGGCAGAGCATCCATCCGCTGCCGGCGGATCGTCGACTGCGCGCCCAGTACCAGCGTTTCCGACAGGCGCAGGCACTGGCGGCGGCGCAGCGCGGCGGTAACCCGGCCTTTGCGTCCGGGGAGGGCGCCACGTTGAAGGGGATCATGGATCTGGCCATGGGCATGGGACTGCACTGAGCACAGCCGATTCATCGCGTCATCTGAATATTTCTAAATATTTCTAAATGTTTCTAACTATCGGGAAATCTCTGGAATGGAAAAGCACATAGTCACACCGACGCACAACCTGGTGCTCATTTTTTCGTATATTTAGTGACGGCTCATTGCGCAGATCTCCCTTATTAGTTATTATAATTACATTTCATTTCCTGTTTTTGGTCTGTTTTGTACTTGTAGTTGATTATTTTGCGGAAATAATTTTATACGGTTGTAGTTTTTAACATGCAGTGAGAATGCCGATGTGCTTTGATCTCCTGACCTGAGAAAATGCTTCAACGTCCCAAATTATTCATTAACCCTGTCATATGGATATTCCTGGAGGTGGTGATTTGTTTCCGGGAAGGACTAATGGCCAGGCGACATTCCCGGCTGTATTTCATAACTCTGCGTGCTGTCCATCCATTACTTAACCAGCGTGATGAAAATTGACAGTGAATTGACAGGATTTTTCCCGCAGGACCTGTTTACCGGTTCATAGTGCATAACACATCGATCGACAGTTTATTTCACGGGCATCAGCCGCGCTTGCAGCAATATTATGTTGATATACATATAAAGTCAATAATTTGCGATAATTAGACATTTAAGGCAGAAGCCATGTGTGACCTTTTTCTATATATAACAGTACATGTATTGTACGTGTTTTTTGTTTGGTTACCTGTTTATTGTATGGTTTCCTTGTTATGTGTAATGTGTACTAAGGTAGTGTTGATTTTGAATAAGGTAGAGGCTTTGCAACATTAGTTAATATGAATTCTTAAAACGTTTTACGCAGTTTCTGCCAGCGCAGGCTCATTGTTATGTGAAATGGCTATTGCCGAATAAAAACACGTACTACTAAAAATGTGTTCCAGTGGTTCCCACTTAAAACATAATTCCACTAAGTTCAGTAATTAAACTTCGGGAAAATCATTAATTTCGGTATTGTACCTGCCGAGGCAGTAGACTGTACTCTGTATCAGTATGTATGACATGGAAATGGCCCGAAACATGGCACCAAATTCGTATACGCTGTACATATAATATTAAGGAAAACTGCAGTACCTTGTAGTACAGATATCTCTCGTGCACGTCGAAACCCTTATGGATAACTTTTTTACACTCTGGCTAGAAAACCGTCTATATGCTCAACATCCGGTTGCCGAGATATGGCGAGATATTACTAGTAAAAGTTCAAGGGCGATACGTGCACCAAAATTCAAGTTATTATCCGATTTTGAAGCTTTGCTGTAACAGTACATATAAGGATGAAGATCAAATTTAATCCCTACATAAACCATACATATTCGTATATATTCGTAGCATTTTCTGGAAAATACGAAATGAAATCTGATTTATCAGTTCTAGCGGTACATTTTGTCGATGTATCCGTATACTACATATTTATGGTTTCTGTGAACGCGCTTCCCATGACTTTCCCATAATTAGCGCGCGATATTCAGTCATCATATGTATACAGGCGTATTCTGCGTTTCCCGTCGAACGAACGGGATTCGGTGGATTACTAGGTCGGGCCGTAATTACTTAACCCCGTCAGGATCGCTAACAACACCGCAGGCGGCACTTATCCAGCAAACAAGGCTCGGCAGAATTTCCGCTTATTATTAAATCAGTATACGCCTTGGGCCAAATTACACATAATCGCTGATTACATTCTACAGTACAACGTCTACGACATAAAATCACTGTACATTGTACATAACCGTCCAAACACCCACGTCGCATAATATATCGTGAAACCGTGCCAACGCGCATAAAACAGCAACCTATACAATGCAGGGAAACATTGGCAAAGGTCACTGCATGGCGTAGGTGTGCTCGAACAACAGCAGGGAAATCCGCGTGACAAATCCATCCAGTCGCTCGTTTTTATTGCTTTTAAATGCCACACTTCACCTTGTACTCACAAACAAGACGACTCTCCGAAACTGTACCGTCGATTATCCGAACCGTAAATAAACGTGGGAGCGCGGCGCCGGGGCCGGTGTCGGATCGGGGATGATGGGCGCCACCGTCGCCACCGGCCGCATCTGCTCGATCCGTTCCATCACACTGTCGGCCGACAGCCCGGCCACCGGACCCTCGCCGCGACTGCGCTGCATGGCGGTGCGGGCGGGCGGCACCATCCCGTGACCTTTACCGGGGGTCGGTTCCGGGAAGAGGTCGTCGTCCACGGAGCGCAGGGAGGTCAGGCGGAGGAGCGGGCGGGACCGCTGCGGGAAGACGGAGTCGGGCGGAGCCTCGTCCTCCGGGACGGTGTCCAGCAGGAGACGCAGGAAGCGGCTGCCGCTGTACACGCGCTTCACCGGCCAGTCGAGGGTGTCGGCGGAACGGTAGAAGTCGCCGCGGTGGGCAAATGCGGCGGTGCCGGTGAGGATGTGGATTAATGTTATCAGCTCGATTATATGCATTCCCAACATGACGGAGTTTTATATATGTATCAGATTTTAAGCACGGCTATATCATGACAATCGGTTGTCAGCCACTCAAGTAAAAATGGTCGCACGCGCTGGTACACTACTTGATAGTTAAAATTTAAACATTAAAATGAACAAACCAGCGTCTCTGTCTTCACTCAGGTTGATAGGTAACGTCATGGTATTGTGATTCAGTACATATTTTCGAAAAATGTAAATCCCGCAAGCGTTATGCAAAATTACTAAAACGTACGTATACCAATCCCGATAAGTGACAGTCCAAAGTGAGTACCAGTCGCTCTTTATATACAGTGTCTCTGGCGTACCCGGCGACAACAGCCATCAGCGTATCATTATCGACGTATGACACCAATTGATCGCGCTGCACACAACAGCCTTGTTTGGCAGATTGCGGCCCAGTGAATAGGCTGCATGATCCGGTGTTAAAGAGGATTGATTGGCGTGGCCCCGGCCTGGACGCCCCTGCTGGCGCAGTCCCGGACGCCGGGTGGCCTGGGCGGGCACTAATTGGGCAGCTGCGCGACCGGATGTCGCCGGCGCAGTCCCCGTTGATAACGCCCATCGGCCGGGGGGAATTGCTCCCCGGGAGCGGCTCCATGGGACGCAGGGGAATGTGCCATACAAATGTCCGCTTTTTGCTGCTGTTATCCCGGTTATTCAATTGCCCGTAAACAGTGTCATCCCACGTGCGGTAATTGAAAATTATGGCTTCAAGGGAAATGCCTGTCGGTCATGCATACGTATACAGTGTACCTATGTACAAGCGTGCCCCGTAATTTCTTACGTAAAGGTTTGGCGTAACCCGGGAATTTGTATTTGTCGCTGTGGTGGTGCGTTAGAAATTACGGGACAAGCTTGTATATCGTTACAAGCCGTACGAGTATGTTTAAAGTGTCCTAATTCCCTGTTATTCTACGTCATGTACCACATCATAACACAGGCGTATATCTATAAAAATAATTATTGTGTTATGTTGTAAAAGTTACTGCGTAGACGATCGACAGAAATAAAGACAATAAGTACTTAATTTACGGATAATATTACGATGCAGTGTATTCATCTTGTACGTAATTATAATAATAGGAGTACTAATTTTAAAGTTTAAACTGTTTTTGCAAAGACGTAGAGGAAACGAAACAGCGTATATCAGTGCAGTATGGCGTCGATGCGAAGGAACGCACCCGGGCGTACAGGAAAGAAAGACTGCAAGGAAAACAACAGATTTACCGATCCAAAAGTTCCCGTAGTTTATCGAGTTATCGAGGAAGAGTTGCGAATGTAGCGGTAACCCACGGTCGGGGGAGTTTTTGCGCCAGAGAATCAGTATTGAGATACAACGAGGAAGTGCAGTGTCTGTCCTCGGAACTTTTAATGGCATGAGAGACAACGAAGATGTTTTTTTAGCATTTAGATTGGCTGGTCGGGAATATTTAGTGCCCGATGTTGTTTTTCTTGGCAGCTTTGCTGTGATTTTGTTATCAATGAATTAAAAAAAGAAAGATTTACCGGTTGTACATTGGTGGAAAGCTTGATGAAGTGTGCTGGATGTTGTAAAAAGAAAACCAACTCCACACATACTTCTATCGACATTTAAGAAAAATGGCCCGCTACATGGTGTCAAAAATGAAATACATACACTAAACTTTCGCTTTCGCGCACTCCGAATCACGTTTTTGTGATACTTTGTGCCATTCTAAAGCTAAATGATTTGTATACATTGTTCTGAAAACGGTTTGCCCGCGCAGCCTTGTTGTGTACCAAAAGTCTGGTTATTACCCAATCATCCTGAAATCAGCTTTTTTCTTTCAGATCTTCTTATTTTTTTATTATATATATAGTTCTATCGAATTGGCGCAGCAAGTTACGTACGAATATAGAATTTACGGTTTCCCGGGTGTAATACTTCTTATTTACGGTTGCACTGAAAATCAGTTTGTAGTTACTGATCGTCTGATGACAAACAGATGTTTAACAAATCACCGGTGGTTAACGTGTACAGGCAACGTCCACAGATGCGGCCAAAACCGTTTCCCACAGCGAAGCAGGTTGAATACTCAGGCGGCGGTCATCTTGCGCACCATGTAGTTGAGGACGCCGCCGTTGCGGTAGTAGGTCAGCTCCACTTCCGTGTCGAAGCGAGCCACCACCTGGAACTCCTTCCCGTCATCCGTCTAACCAAACACATTCATTTCGATCACGGTGACTTGCCATGCAGTTCATCTAATTTTACTATGGCAGCCTCAATTTCCTTCTCATTATCACGACGACAGTGAATCCGCTGGCCGGAATGTGCACACTGACTGACCTTAACGGTGACTCGGTCGCCGGGCTGGATGAGATCGGGGATGCCGATGGTGAATTTCTCCCGTCCCGTCAGGCCCAGCGTGTCGGCGCTCTGGCCGGGCACGTACTGCAGCGGCGCGATGCCCATCCCGATCAGATTGCTGCGGTGGATGCGCTCGTAGCTCTCCGCGATCACCGCCTTCACGCCCTGCAATCACAATCCACCATCAGAATTTGAAGAACACAACTAACAAAGACGGAGGGAGCAACGCGCATTAAATGACCGGCGCTGGACCAGAAGAGAAAATATTGGCGCGATATTCCTTTGTCAATCTGCTTCCTAATATCGAGAGACTGACCGTGCTGCTTCTTTATTGATGGTACATGAGGACTTTACCCGGATGATATGTACGAGTACAATGCTAGCATGCGTACAGATGACTGCTTTTTTTTTCCGCAACAAAAATGGCATTAATGTTTTCGTCAATAGCCACGCTGGCTGGAGAATAACTGCGTGTGTCTTACCAGCAGCAGCGGTCCCTTGGCCGCCCAGTCGCGCGACGATCCCGAGCCGTACTCCTTCCCGGTCAGGATGATCAGCGGGGTCCCCTCCGCCATGTAGCGGTCCGCGGCATCCGGAATGTCCATCACGTCGCCGCTGGGAATGTGCACCGTCTGTGGACCGGGCTTGCTCACCTGCAACCAATTTACCACCGTCAACAATCGGTCCAACGGGAGATATGGCGAATTCAATGCACAAAATGTGAAAATCAGGTGACAAGCAACCCATCTTCCGGAAATTCTGCTGTTAACGCACACAACTACCAAGACGAACCGGTCCCCGAAATTTTAAAATCAGTTTTACAACACTAATTAAATTCAGTTTATCAGTAAACATGTTGCTTAATTTCTCAGCAATAAAAACCATCATTTCTGAAAAACATTCAAAACGCAAATCCTACAAATACAGACTAGAATCCGCAACAAAACAAGACCAAACTCCGCTAGAGAAAATAGTCAAAATTCAGGAAAGATCTCTTAAATTATCTGGAAAAAAATGTCACGAAAACGGTCAACTAATTCGTACCAGTTTATTGACGAGCCGAATGTTGGCGAAGGTGCCGCGCTTCATGACGGCATCATGGCCGCGGCGTGACCCGTACGAATTGAAGTCTTTGGGAGCGATGCCGCGCTCGACGAGGTAGCGGGCCGCTGGCGAGGTGCGGGCGATGTTGCCGGCCGGACTGATGTGGTCCGTCGTGATGGAGTCGCCCAGGTGCAGCAGGCAGTGGGCGGCGTGGATGGGCTGGATGGGGTGCACCTCCCGCGACATGCCGTCGAAGTAGGGCGGGTACTTGACGTAAGTAGACATCTCGCTCCACGGATACAGCACCTACCAAACAACCACGCCGGTTATTCAAAAAAATGCAAAATTACAGAGAAATGCAACTAATAATCCGGAAAAATCCGCGGGATTTAAGGGTAAAAAAAAATATATAACAAGCTCATCAAAGGTCAGGAGGGAAATAAAGAATCAAAAAATTTCTGAAACGTAGGAAAATTATAAAATTTAGCACAATATATTTCTAAAACTCTGGAGAAATCACCGGAAAATTAAAAGTGCATTCCTAAAAATTAGGTAATAGAAAATTATCCGGAATAAAATTTAAAAATCATAGAAACAATTCTCCAACCCCAAGAAAAAAATACCTAAACTGAAGCGAAGGTCTCCAGAAATCATGAAAAATTTACTATGTATAAATATATAAAATCTTGGAAGCATGGAATTTTCAGTTAAACAAAATCCTTGAAATTTAGTAAGACATCCGCAGAACGCATAAAAACCTTCTGAAATCAACCAGGAAAAAAATTATGCAATTTCACAAAATTCTTATTAATTATACAAATTCCGAATAATTAGGCGAGAATACCTAAAATTCCAGAAAAAATTTCCGAATTTTAGGAAAAATCCTTATTACCGATGGTTGCGCGTCCAGCGAATTCCAGCGACTATTCCCGGCCGCCACACTGCCGTAGACCTCCTCGAACATGGCCGGATGCACCACCTTCCGCTCCAGCTGGTCCACTTCCTCGCGCGTCGGCCAGATATCGCGCAGGAAGACCGGCGTCCCGTCGGGCGACTGTCCCAACGGCTCCCTGTCGAAATCAATGGCCACGGTGCCGGCCAGCGCGTAGGCCACCACCAGGGGCGGCGAGGCCAGGTAGTTGGCGCGCGTGTTGGGGTGGATGCGGCCCTCGAAGTTGCGGTTGCCGGACAGCACGCCGGCCACGATCAGGTCGCCCTTCTCGATGGCCGCCACGATGGACTCGTGCAGCGGCCCGCTGTTCCCGATGCAGGTCATGCAGCCGTAGCCCGTCACCGAAAACCTGCCCGGAATAATAACGCAGTGTTTTCCATCAATTATTTTGCTAATTTTCGAAAGTGCGTCAGACATCAAAAAACCTCTGAAGTGAAATTAAAAATAAACAAAATTAAGAATAATTATTTTGCCCGTCTTATAAGGTAGGTTCTTGTTAGCTTATTTAAATTCGCATTATTCGTTCAAATGTACCTTGCTTTGTTCTATCGATTACCTTTCGGTAAATCGTTCAAGGCAGAAATTTTATTCGTTCAAAATTGGTTCCTTAAAAAAATCGAATAATTAAAAGAAATTATTTCCCCTACAATGCCCATTGTCCATCATTTTCCATTTATTAATTTTTTTAAAAAAAATGCTTTTATTACATGTATGTCTTAAATGTATGTCTTAAATGTATGTATGTCTTACATGTATGTCTTAAATTGTATGTCTTAAATATTCCGCAATAATGTTTACATTTTTCAAATAAAAGGCCGGCTTAATTTCGAACCATTAGTTAATTACTTTTCCATGTTAGTTTAATCATATATATTATCGCACTTATTTCCGGGGTTTTATTTCCACACCGATGGTTTTCCTTTCTTCGTAACCTGCGTGGGCAAGCGCCCAACTAAATTAGAAGAAATTTTGCCATTGTAATTATTCTGTTCTTGTTACAAAACTGTTTTTTTTTGCCGGGAATTACTTTTAATAAGCATCATGTACAAGCACATACTGAGTACTGAAACAAAATTCATTGTACTGTCACTGCTGTGCCTGGCTTGTGCTAATAAAAGCACAGTATACCGATTAACATCGTGCGAATTGTAGTGAAGCGGCGCACTGCGACGTCATCCACAGCGTTGTTCTGGCAATTCTGCCACCGAAAAAAATTGAATAAAGTATAAAATTAATTAAAACTATGTCTTTCTTTTCAACTCAACCGATTGTTATTTATTTTTCAAATAATCTGATTTACCAATATAAATTTTGTTCGTTGATTTATTAATTTTAATTTGATCAAATAAATTTGCTTATTTCATTTTACATGAAATCTGGTTCATTTCGGAAAGCTTTAATGAGAAAGCGATGACCAACCCGAGTTGTTCCAGGAACGGCGTCAATCCCGAGGACTGCAGGTACTTCGTGGCCACCCCGCTCCCCGGCGACAAGCTGGTCTTAACGTACGGCTTAACCAACAACCCGCGTTCCACGGCCTTTCTGGCCAACAGTCCAGCGCCCAGCATTACGCTGGGGTTGCTGGTGTTGGTGCAGCTGGTGATGGCGGCGATGACCACGTCCCCGTGGCGCAGCGGATACTCCCGGCCGTCGTATAGCAGCGGCGCGTGGGCGCTGACCCGGTCAGGCGGGAGACCGTAGCCCTTGAAGCCCACCTGCGGAGGCAGCGGGTGGGATCAGTTGGGTGTTTAGCAGGCTAGAGTCTCGTTCGTTATCGGAAATAATTGGCTGTTTAACAGACTAGAGTCTCGTTCGTTATCGGAATTAAATTTGTTGTTTAGCAAGCTAGAGTCTCCTTCGTTATCGGAATTAAATCTGCTGCTTGTTAGACTAGTGTCTCGTTCGTTATCGGAATCAAATTGGCTGTTGGGCTAGAGTCTCGTTCGTTATCGGAATTAACCAGACGCGAACCTTGTTGGTGAGAGCCTTGGTGAAGTCGTCTTTGACCTGGGTCAGGGGGACCATGTCGTGCGGACGTTTCGGGCCGCTGATGCTCGGCACGACCGTACTCAAATCTTAACGTACACAACAGTGAGAAAAGATGACAAATAAATAAAAAATAAAAAAAAAACAGCAGTAAAAAAGAAATAAAAAATTAAGAAAATAGAAATTACTGACCCAGTTCGACAACGGTGGTGAAAGTCGGGTCTTCGTCGGGTTTGGTGTAATCACGGAACATGCCCGTGGCTTTCAGGTAGGCTTCCACCACGGCCAATTTGCGCGACGTTCGTCCTGCCGATACAATCATGCGGTTATTATTGCACTTTTATATTTAAATATGCCGTAATTAAAATTATTTTTCAGAATTTAAAAAAAAATTTTAAACGATGTGTTTTAATTTTAATATTTTAAATAGAATACGCAATAATTGTTTTTTCTAAATGTTCAGTTCTTTCATGTACGTAAAATAATAACATTCGCCACCACTGCTTCGCAAAATTTCTGCATTTTTTATATCAAAAGGCAAAAAAAAAATTATAAAAAATGCCCATGAATGCAGGTTAATAATAAGCATTACCGGTATTTATTGGCTTTTCAGATAAATGTTTATTTAGAAAGTGTGTATTTTACTCTATGCTGCATAACAGAATATCTAATCACAAGCCCGCTGTATCTTGTACGACATATTTGGAGAAGTGGAACGCGGTCCACTGTTCTACAACTCCCTATGCCAATTAAGCCATTGCAGTAGCCACCCAAATAGCAATAACTGCAAGCGCTAGTACACTACTTAATAGTTAAAAATTGGAACATTAAAAAAACAAAGCCATTAGTATAGCAATATTTACCGGTCTGTCGCAGGTAGTCCAGCGTCTTGTTGTCCACCGGGAAGAAGCCGCAGGTGGCGCCGTACTCCGGCGCCATATTGCTGATGGTGGCGCGGTCGGCGATGCTCAGCGCGGCGCACCCGGCGCCGAAGAACTCCACGAACTTATTCACCACGCCCAATTTGCGCAGAATCTATTGGACAAGATTACCGGGAATATTTAACCACATCGGTGCACAAGACAATGCGCGTACCGCGGTGATGGTGAGGACCAGATCCGTGCTGGTGGTCACTTCCGGCAGCCGGCCGGTCAGCTTGAAGCCCACCACCTCCGGGAGGACCATGCTGATGGCCTGGCCCAGCATCACGGCCTCCGCTTCGATGCCGCCGACGCCTGCCATTAATTACGCAAAATTAATACAATTTAATTAATCAAAATCAAATTAAATTAATTTAATTTTATCAAATTAAAACACATTAAATATGCTGCTCGTAGGTTATTAATTCTCCCGTTTTTCCATGAATACAGAATTTCGTTAAAAGGCCTGTAAAATCGAAAACCAATCAATGTGCGTGGAATATCTATTAAAATTCGTTAAAAATTTGTTTCAAAACACGGTCCATTAAAATAGCAAAAACAAGAGCAAAACGCGGATCAGGAGACTACGCACCCCATCCCAGGACGCCGAGACCGTTGATCATGGTAGTGTGGGAGTCGGTGCCGACGACGGTGTCCGGGTAGAGCAGACCGCTGTCCGCTTCGAAGACGACCCGCGCCAAATACTCCAAATTCACCTGGTGGACGATGCCGGAGCCAGGCGGGACGATCAGCATGTTCTGGAAGGCCTTCGCGCCCCACTATACACCAACCACCGTGAATTATTCAAAACAAATAAACAGAATTAGCAAAAATACCGCCTAATATTTATGAGAAAATTATTCGATTATTTTCTAGCAGTTATTTTCGTCCGGTGATTCTTTTTTAAAAGTATTCCTAATTTTAAGGTATTCTCCTTTTAATAACGCTTTTGAAAAAATTATTTTCGCTGCACCATGTACTGAGAAACAATTAAACTAATTTTTTTAAAAATTATATTAAATGTTTAGTTTTTTTTTTGTTTACTTTAAACCTAAATCGGTCTACCTTAAGAAATTGGAAGCGCTCGGCGTTGCGCTCATATTCCAGCTTCTCGTTAATCTCCAGCGCTTCCGGTCTGTAGAAAAAAGCAACACGTTGAAGGCGGACAAAGGGACAGTGGCATGAGAATGTAATCTTGCGTGCGCGACGCGTCCACGACGACGCTGTGGTCGATGACGAGATCGACGGGGTAGATGGGGTTGATTTTGGTGGCATCGCCGCCTAATTGTTCCACGGCATTACGCATCGCCGCCAAATCCACCACGACCGGCACGCCGCTGAAACACACACCCCTTTAGTCAGCAATATGTCTACATCATAGTATAAAATACAATCCTTCAAACAAAAATCTTCAAACCAAACAAAAAATTCAAAATAGTCATAATATGCAAACAATTCACATACGATTTTAATAGGCAGCAGTTTAAACTGCCAAACAATCGCACACCGCAAAGGAAATATATATATTATATACCATCCACAGTGCAGCCACTGCACTACGAAAGCATTCCAATTCTCTAGTTCGAATGACACAAATTCGAATCAATCAGAATCGCAAAAACAGAGCAAAATCAAATTAAACGAAGCGAGAAAAATAATTTCAAAATCACAAAAAACAATGTAATAAAACTTTTTATAAAAATAACTTAAAAACTGTTGCAATTTTGCACAATAATCCGGACAAATGCAAATTGCAAATAATTGCAAATAATTAATAAAATTTGCAAATAATAATAATAATTATAATAATAATTGCAAATAATTCCAGAAGGAACACAAATGCTGAAAATAACAACATGAAAATATTCCGAAATAATTATAATTGACAATAATCCCGAAGGGTGAGGAAATACGAGGCAAGAATGCGGCGCACTCACGTCAGATCCTGGAGGATGACGCGGGCGGCCTTGAAGGCCACCTCGACGCCGTCGGGATGCCGGTGGACGTCGTCCCACCTGAGGATGCTCTCCACGTCGCTCTTGCGCACATGGAAGCCGTCGCAGTTGCGCACCGCCGACTCCAGCAGCACGCGGATACTGTACGGCAGACGATCTGCACAGAACAACCGCCAATTTATAAATAGACTCCTATTTCAATCTAACACAAAACCTTACTAATTTACTTAATTTGTGAATTTTATTAGATTCAAATCATAAAAATTAAAAACACAAAATTTAATTACTTAGTTTGACAAATAACTAAAGTTTAATAATTTACCTAATTTCTCAGCTCTATTAGATTAAATTCACAAAAATTAAAAACACAAAATTTAATCACTTAACTTAGTTTTAATAATTTACTTAATTTCTAAACCTTATTAGATTAAATTTATAAAAATTAAAAACACAAAAATTTAACTACTTAGCTTGACAATTTAACTAAAGTTTAATAATTTACCTAATTTCTCAGCTCTATTAGATTAAATTCACAAAAATTAAAAACACAAAATTTAATCACTTAACTTAGTTTTAATAATTTACTTAATTTCTAAACCTTATTAGATTAAATTCATAAAAATTAAAAATACAAAAATTTAATTACTTAGTTTGACAATTTAACTAAATTTTAAGAATTTTAACTTAATTTCTGAACTTGATTAGATTAAATTCACAGAAAAGCCAAAAAAAATGCCAAATTAAAAAAGCCAAAATTTAATTACTTAGTTTGAGAATTTGAATTATTTACTTTCATGCTTTTATTATTTTTTATTCTACTTACCGCTGTTATCCGTTGCAAAATTTCTTCGACACAGCCCAAGAAAGCAAATTAACAATATGCAGGGCGCGTTTTCAGTGATCTTTCCGATAAATTTAGCAGGTTAATTAAAAAAAGTGGTTTTTTGTTAATTTAACTGAATCGATTATTTATTCTTAGAACAGCTAGTGACAAAACGCCTTTGACGCTTTTTTGAAGGAGACGCGCGCCACTGTTCTACGATTTTCTATAAAAATGTCCCGTCTTTACGTTCTCCATTCTTTCCAGCATAATAATAATTTTTATAATTTAATAATAAGTAAACCAGATGTAAAATCGGCTACGATTAATTCAACCAGTCAAGCAGGACAAAATACACGAATCACAACACATTAGAAAAAGAAGAAGAAAAAATCCACACAAATCTTAGCGCTGAGCCAGTACTAGTAGCAATTCTTTACCGTACAAAACGCGATTTTCTCCATCAAAAAGTCGATGCAGATCGAAAAACTGGTGCTGCGTGCCGGCCACCTCCAGCGGGGAGATGCAGCTGATGTATGGATTTTCTGCCGGGATATGCATCCTCAATAAAACAGTGAAGCAGAGCGCGATAAATCAGGAAGAAGACGACAGCCGCACGAAAACCACGACACTGCCTTCGAAATCGGCCAAATCAGCCAGCATCAAACGCATTCAGTTACGCCTTCACACTCCACGCTCGAGTCACCAGCGTGCGTGCAAAGTCCGCGCCGGCATCGAGGGATAAGAATGTAGATAAATCACGTTAAGGCTGCGGGCGATAACGATTTTAAACGAAAAGAGAACCTGCTACTAAAATGGAAACATTCGGTTGATTTTCTGATTGTGATTTTTGATTTATTTCCGCTTCCGTACAAGCTGCAGTCAGCAGGTCGGTGCAAGCGTGCATGGTGCGGGCGCGCATACGTGCATGAGCGTTTGACGCACCATGCGGCCGTGCATCGTTCCGAGTCTCCGACCGTAAACAAAATAAAAACCTGGTTGAAAATTCGAAATTCCAACCAGACGTTTTCTACTTTTCTAAGTTTTCTTCCATACTTTTCCTGTTTGCTTTTTTTTAAATTGGAAGTAGATTTTATTTTCGAACGTGAACATTATGATCATCGTGTTGTTGTCGTTTTTATCTAAGCAGAAAGCGTTGCAGGTCGTTGATCACGGTTTATCGTGTGTGTCGTAATTCGTGTTTGAACGCGTTTTGTCAGCACGTGAAGCTCTGCCTTGAGTCTTCGTTTGCGCTGTTCTTTTGGATTAACTGGAGGAGTGGTTGATCGGGAGTGATTATGCCGCTCATCACGGCGGGTGCTGGCGGCAGTCAGAAGCGCACAGCGGACCAGCGGGACGCGGAGGCGGGGAGTAGTCGCGGGAAGCGCCAGCGGACGTTCAAGGAGAACCACACGTTGGACAGCGACGAGGAGGACGCCGATATGGACAATCTGGGGACGGCCCCCGCAGAGAAACCCCCGCCGACGGATTATGCGGTCCTCCACGATGACGATATCGAAGGTACGCGTACTGGACGAATGATCCACCGATTTGTGACGATTTTCGAACAAGCAGCATATTTCGTCGCAATTTCCAGTTTTTGTCTCTTTCTTTAGGATGCTTTTCATATCTCAGCCGATGTCAAATAAGTAATAAAAATTCGCAGAATAATTTACAGAAATATTTACTTACATATTTGTGTTTGTACGCTATTTTTCTGAATAAATAATTTATAAAAATCGTAGCAAATTCAAAGAAATTAACAGACAATAATTAATAAATACTACGATAATAATACTGATAAATACGCATCGAAAAAAAAACAAAAATGAATACAAAAAAATTAATTGTTGACTAGTAGAAATGGAAATCAGGAGATAAAAATCTGAAAATACGTGATCTAAAATTAATGAAGCGAAAATTGCAAAATTACCAAAACCAGTTTAACGCGGTCAATAAGAAATCCGATGAAATGGAAATAATTGTGTAGGACAAGAAGAAGGCAGCATGAAGGTGCAGGAAGGCATCCGCATCACGCCCTTCAACGTCCAGGAGGAATTAGAAGAGGGCGAATTCGACACGGAAGGCAACTTCCACTTCAGCAAATCCAAGGAGATCAACGACGCCTGGCTGGACAATCTGGACGCCTACACCGACGAGGACTACGAGGCGCTCATGCAGCGCAAACAGGCCGAGCTGGCCGCGCAGGAGGCCGCCGCTGGGCCCGCCCCCTCCGACACCCAGCTGTACCAGACCCTCCTGACCCACCTCCGGCCCGGGGAGAGCGTGGCCAAGGCGCTGCGCCGCCTCGGCGACGGGCTGAAGACGACGAAGCGCTATGGGAAGGCGGCGCGGAAGGAGGGCAGTGAGGCGCTGCGCGGGGAGCTGGAGGCGCTGACGGCGGCGGCCGATCAGCTGCTGGGCAAGGGGAATCTGGAGGTGTACCAGGACACGTACGAGGCGGTCAAGTTCAAGCTGGAGAAGGCCGAGAAGAAGATGGCGGGGATGCGGGTGGACGAGGAGCTGGATATGTTCGGGGAGGCGTTTGATGCCGGGAAGGTGGGCACGTCCGGGACGGGGAGTGCGCCGCTGGCTACGGCGGAAAGCGGTAAGAATCAGGAATTTTTTGTACAATTTATTTAAATAATTTCTTTAACTTTACTTTAATAATTTGGCTTTTGATTGCGATTGTGAGAAAAGTTTTCCAGCTTTTTGGTTTGTAAAAATTCAGTTTGTAAATTTTTTTTGTCTCTTTACAGTTTTATCCGTTTGAGATTTTGATCCTAGGAATTGGTTTGCAGCTCGTTTATTGTTTGAGAGTCGGTTTATTAACTTCGTTGTGCTGTGTTTTTTAGATGAAGAGGAGGACAGCGGGACGCTGTGGGAGTACAAATGGGAGAACAGCGACGCGGCACCGACGCACGGGCCGTACTCCAGCGAGCAGATGCAGGCCTGGCAGCAGCAGGGCTTCTTCAAGGACGCCGTCTTCGTCCGCAAGGCCGGCGCCGTCGACGCACCCTTCTACTCCTCCAAGCGCGTCGACTTCGAGCTGTACATGTGATGTACTCGCTTTTCTACGGCTTCCTTTATACTTCGTTCTGCCTGCTGTGCTTCTGCTGTGTAAACCTAGAATTCGGCGGCTTCATGTATGTGGGATTGTGTTTTCTTAGCAAAATCAGCGCCAGTGTCCGCAAAATACACAACGATGAATAAGACAGTTATTTTACGTGCCAGCGCCACACCGGGCGCTAGCAGCAATAACACTGTTCTCTTATGGTACCGTAGACTATAGAGTATTAAACAGTTTTGCGGCGTTCTTCAAATGAATTTTGAAATTAAAAATTGAATTTTTAACATTTTATTTGCCGAATGACTGCTATGGATAGAAACCAAGAAATTCATGGAAAAAAATTATATTTATTGGATACACTGTTATTTTTCGTTTACTAAATTAGTATTCCGGTTTTATTTGATTCTTCTCCAACAAAAATTATTTCTAGGTTAAGAGTTATAGATCTAGAATTTCAGGCCGCTGCAAATGCTTCAATCCTGGTTTATTATTAAAAATTGACCCATACTAATTTGAAATGGGGTTTTCATTTCAGATCGTCAAAACGGGTTCAAATACATTTTTTATTTTATAGTACTGTACTACAATGCTGGAAGCCGGTTACATCTCAAAATGATCTGATTTGAAGCTTGAAATATTATCACAATTTGAAATGTTCCCATTAATGGGAACATTTGAAATTGTGATTTTATTCCTAACTAATGGAGAATGCCGAGAGCATTGTCTCTCACAGTCATGTCATTTGTTGGTCACTAAAACCGGAAATAGCCGGCGTCGCAGCATCGGCTACTTGGTACGAGTGCCGAGTTGTATATCAAGTACTGTATGATATAGACATTGATTATTGATTAGCGTGGGCTACGTCACCGGCACCGCAATGCTGCATAGCGCGGATCAGCGGATGCCCGCTTCATCGCATGCGTTTGAGAGCACGTGCAGTTAAATGAACAAGAGCAAGTCAATGACACACTGAAAAACACTTCGTGGCATTTCCTCGCGGAAATAGTTCCGTCGGCTGTGGTATATCTCGAGAATACATAGTCTATATACGGCTTGTTACTGAACGCTGCACGGGAGTCTGTAACCAAATTGTGACACGCACATGATCGCAACAATTTTGGAGGGTGGTTAAGTACTATACAATGTACGACGAAACCAGAAGATCAGTTATACTAGTACTACCTAATAGCATGCATCATTTTATATTTTTAAGCGCATACAAAAAAATTTAGCACGGAAAATAACGAAGTTACAAATTTTTGAAGATATTCATTCCAGCAGCGTGCTGCTGGAATGAAAATGTGCTCATTCTGGCACCCATTACCTCCCTGAAATTAGCTCCTTAGGTGGGCGTGGATTGAACTAAATTTGGAAAATTTGATATTTTGGAAAAACCCGTTAATAGCCGCACTGTAACTGGTGCAGCCGCAAACAGGCGACGGTTTAATGCAGTTTCTGACGACTGGTTGTTTCCTTCGGACTTGCATGATAATTCCAACTCTTGCGTCTCGATCAATTATTGTATAAACCAAACCAACTTCAATAATTTTAGGAGAACAAGCTGCTTTCTGTGACAATTTTTATCGCTGTCAAGAAATTTCATTACATGTGGAAACACGCTTATAAAACATTATAAGTTCACTTTGAGTAAGTGATAAGAATGCAAAATCGATTTTGTACGTTTTACTCCATAGCCGCCGCCTGAAGTTTCTCCGGTGCTCGGGAAGCAGCAATTAGAATTTTGCCTTGACCGGTTGCAAATTAAAAGGCATATTCTATATTAGAAAATTTGCTGAATTTCTGATCCTGTATCTTTGAGCATATATATAGGGCTTTTGCGTTGAATGTAATTGCTAAGCTAATATCCTTACAAAGTCCATGCTTGGGAGATTCAGCAAAATTGAGTGAGTTGATAGCACTCAAAGCTAGCGATCAAGTCGATAGAGTCTGGAACACAACCAGCGGCCAGCGGCTTACTTAAGTAACTAAACCAACAACTTTAGATGGTTGCACAGTTTCACTGCCAGCAATGCTAAACTAGGCTCTTATAAGGTGTTAACCGTTCGAACACAAGCCGTATATACTTAGTCTTTGTGTGTATAACGTATACAGCAGACCTGGGCAGTTAATTTTAACTATTTAACTTAACGCGAGTTATTTTTGAGTTATTGAGTTATAACTTAACTCTTTAGCGTAACTTGCCCAGAAGAAAACTTAACTCTAACTCAACTCTCATAAAAATACTATATATTGTATATGGTAGCTTAACTCGCGGTGTAACTCGAAACTCGGTTTTCCTGCATAAATAACTTAACTCTTAGCGTAACTCGAAAGCTCCTGTAACTCTTAACTATTACTGTGGGCCAATTTTCTATAACTGCCCAGGTCTGGTATACAGTATCTTTATGTATGCATAGCTCACTGCACTCTGCAGGGTTTTGCCCTTCGGAAAGTACTAAACCACTCCCCTAAAATGGGATCAAAGGCGTGTAACATTTTGGTTACAAATCTCCATAGACAAACCCAAAACAAGCCGTTAACACTATTCCTATGCGAAGACTAGTCTTCCTCTTTTCATAGTGTTAAGTCTGCATCTGTGTGCAGCCAACGGAAAATGGTAAATTCTGCAATCGTATTATGTAGTATGTATTACCTACTACCTATTTCTTATAAAAATGCAAATATTGCAAAGCTTGGCCGATCACCGATGACAGCCGTCATCGAGTTCGACCTCGATAGTCAATTGTAGTAAGCACTGTACATCCGATTCCGTGGAATGATGTTGTTAGGATCGTGTGCCATGTATTTTGTTACGCTCCCTTGATTCGGCTATAACTTCAGTGTATGCGCACGACGGAAACAATTTCACTTCTTGTTTGTTGGCTGTTTTGAACTTTCGGTTCACCCTCATATTAGCATATCACGTATCATATCTTTTGCTTACGTGAACGAGTATAATATTTATAAACATACTGATAATTCACGAAGTCTCGTGAATACTCTAGTTTTAGCCGTCATTTTAGACAAATTACGGAGTCCATGTTTTTCGTGGACGTTGCACGGCTTGACTATTCAATAAAAATCATACGACCAACCCCATCACCATGTACGCGTCACCGCTGTACTTTCGCCAACTCCACACGGACGCCCGCACGGTGAACTACACCAACACGGTGCTGGTGCGGCGCAACAACCGCCACTGGTGGTTGGGCTACGTGCAGGACCTTGACGGCGACCGCTTCCTCATTGACTTCGACGCCAGCAGCCTGCGCCGCAGATGGATCCCCTCCCGTCACGTCTGGCCACACCCTCTCCTCCCGCGGGCGGTCCCTTGCCCGCGCGGCCTTTCCATCCACGTGGCAGTCCGGGAAACCCCCGAGTTACCGATGGTCTTCCGCCCCGGGACCATCACCCACGAAGTGGCGGACCTCTTCCACGGCGTCCGCCTCGAGGGCGGGGACCCGACCTCCCCCGCCCTCATCGTCGACCAGTGCCAGTTCGTCAGCACCCTCCCGCCGCGCCACAGTAAGCGGAGCTTCGCCAGCGGGAATACGACGTTCGTCTACCGCAAGCACGTGGTGAATTTCGAGCAGGCGGGGTTATTGCGGGATGTGGCGTTGTTGCCGAAATTCGCGGGGCGGACGTGCCGGATCACGCTGGGTGCGGGGGACACCGTGTGCGACGCCAGCTGCCAGTTCGCCCGGTCGTTTGCGGTGGGCTCGGGGGAATCGACATTCCACTGTACCGGACTGCATTTACCCTCGATGCCCCACGATATCCGGGCGATCTATACCTTCAATGTGGGCTGCCGGATGTTCGCGCGGGTGGACACGGGGACCGTGACCTTTGTGTGCGCCGAAGTGCACGGGAATGCCGCCGGAAGGAGTATGTTCTGGACCGAGGAGGCCCTGCGGGAGGCCTGTCAGGACTGCGTGGCAGCGCAGCAGCCACGCCTATCGCCCAGTATTAGCAGTGAGCATGGCGCAATGGACAACTTCCAATCTGGTTAGTGATTACACTCGGTACATATGTACCACTACCTAAACTTGTGTGCTTGCACCGGTTTGCACGGATACTTCGGCGTTCGCGCGCAACATGCGGTTGGGATGTTATGCCTGTCAGAAAATTCCAGAAAAGGCAAACGTATTCAGAGGTCCGTACCAAAAGTCTCATTATGGACCGATCTCTTTTACATCTTGCACGAAAGCGCACATTGGTATGAAGTTTGTTTTTACACCGAACCTGGTTTCCACAATGTTTCTGAAATTTCAAAGCGAATTCCAAAAATTATGAAGTTTTAAAACTTGAAAAAAATTGTAGAACGCTGGTTCGGGCAATCAGTTACCATGCCAGTGTATGCAAATCATTTTGGCTACAAAATATCATAAAACGACAAAAAACTTGGTTGGGAGTACGCAACACGGAAAGTTTGCGTGCATGTACACACACCTGCCTTAAGAAGGAAGATCGGATAACGAGGCTTATAACCAACGTATCAGTAAAACGCGGATGATAACCGAATTATTTGCAGACGAAGAAGAAGCCCATATCAATGAGCTTCCATATACGATTCTGGCAGACATACTTCTTCAAGGCGATATGTTTACTCAACAGCGACTAGATCGGTGAGCCGTCATTTTTTTTATTAAGGAAAATTCTATCAGAAATGGGATACATATATGTTGCTGTACACTAAAACTTTCGCTTTCGCGCACTCCGAATAACTTTTTTGTAATTACTTGACGTCATTCTAATAAAGCTAAATGATTTGTATACATTGTTTTGGAAACCGCTTACGCGCGTAACATCCGCTGGCCCAGATATGCCGCGCAACACAAGCACAAGCGAACTTTCGTGCGAACATTCGTGCACTCACAAAATTGTTTTGTAATACCACCTTATTGCATTTACAAACTGCATCTGTAGCAAATGACCAAATGATCCGATCCGGTAACTGCCTGCAATAAGGAAACATAAGGAAACATAAGAAAATATGAGACTTGTCCTTTAATTCAGAGTGTGCACTATGTGGAGACTTCTCTTGGAAGATTACGCCATGGCCAGAGAGCGCCTCCGCGTTCTCGATATCTCATGGCTACTCGCGGAAAAGCCCGTGGATGAAGAATTCAACGTCGAATGCCATTATCAAACTTACCAACTCGTGACGAAGCTGGACCGCAGCTTGACCGTATTGACACCGATCCTGGCGTTAGTGGACACGGCGGGCTGTTTCGATCCAACTAAGAAACCAGATGGGCGGGACGCAGCCGGACAGGCTCATTGTATTAGGAGGCACGAGTTTTTCGACCGAATGCAGCTTATCCGCCATTCCCTCAAAGCCCAAAATCATCGTGTCCCGCTGATCATCATGCAAAACAGCGGTGATCGTCCGGAGCTGAACGTGGTGCTGTTGGATATCGGACCCGTGGGAGAGGAGACTGACCAGTACGAGTGCCGGGCATTGCGCCAGTGGATGGGGGCGTGTCGGCAGCTGCTGCTCGTTAACTACACCGCCGCTCTTCCAACGGGTTGGCATAGGTCCCTACTGGATAAGCTGTTCTGTTACGGTGCCGGTGACCGGACATGGTTGGAGGATGGGCACCGGGCGGAGGAGGGCGAGTATGAACGCGGCGCACATCTGCCCATCAGCATTCCCTTCCTGCGTTTCCACTGCACGGAGAATGCCGCGGAACAGTGTCGGCGTTTCATCGCGTCGGTTAATGACCACTGTCCGGCCGTTAGGCAGCAGATGATCGAAAAGGTCACGGGGGTGTTGGCACGCTGGGTGCAGACGCTGGCCTATCCCAACCAGTGGACCGGGATTCGCATGTTTCTCAACCTGTAAGTAATGTCGGATTTGCACAAGCTTATCCGATTATGTCTGGCGGATAATACAGCGAAATAAATCAAACGTGTTACGCCAGGCACCGTACTACGGCGCGCCACCTCACACTGCGTAAACACGTAGCATGCGGTTGGCTGACTGGTGGTTTGGTGCGCGCCAGATCATAAGAGTGCAGTAATAGTAATTGTCTGGCGGAAGGTGGCTTAAAAACGGTCGGTACCGTAATTGACAGTTGAACTACGGGAGCGCATTTAGGCCGTCCTATAGACATACGAAGTAGTCGCGGTAGCTGTAACTTTACGACAGAATTACCGGATTAGCTTGTACGTATGGTTCTTAAAGCTATTTCGTTGATATTAACGGCCAAACAAGTGAACACGGAGAACCTTCGCTTCGCTTTGTTGCTCTGTACCTTTAATAAGGATAAGTATCATGTCATATGTACAAACTTAGTACTAGGAAACATTTATAACAGAAACACTTCCTCAATGCTATCCTGATCGGGAATTGTACCCATTACACAAATCGCTTCGCTTTGTTCGATTGATGTTGCAATGCCATGGTCTTGCTTTTAACCGCAGGTTCAGCAGTATTGGCCCAGATGGCAGTCCTCAGTCGTGGGATAATGCTGATTTGAGACAATTGAATGTGGCTATGCTCAGTCGCTTAGCCATGCACATTCTGGACGAATACTTCAAAGACTGATCAAGCAAAAAAGACTGCATGCCACCGATAAAACCAGCATGCATGCCACATATTCTTTAGGCTCCAAAAATTATCACTACTTAGTGTATCATATCTGTTGGTTTAGATTCATTTTACCTCGAGTTATGGACCGTTAGAAACCTTAGAAAAATATAATACAAGAAAGCAATGTATCGGGGTATTGTGTCTTCTGCGGTTGTTTTTTGCACCAGAACTCAGCAGAAGACAATTTACTGCCGTATAAGAATCGACGTTGTTTTAGTGTGTGCGTATTTGTGCTTAGAATTTCTTATGCCTGAGCGAACGATACTGCATTTAGTAATTTTCTACCGCTACCTTGAACTTGAATGCATGCATGTGTTTCAGTGCAAAATAACAGTAGTTTGGTGCCAGAACAATTACTGTACTAGCAGCATTTTTGCCCTTTTGCTGTTCCTTTGGTGGATAGAATAATAATATTTTAATCGATTCTGCTGTACCGCACCTCGTATTTCCACACTTAGCCTAAACCGGCATCGCAACTTCTGTGTTGACATGACTGTATGAATCAACAACCGGCACCTTCGACTAACGTGCGCATGCAGACGAGCACATGGAGTTAAACGGCCTGACATGAGCATCTCAAGTTTCCAGCTTTACCGTTTGCAGCGGCACAGTCGAACGGGTGCTAACATATGTATAACACACAACCGTACCAGCATCGTTCTTTGTGCATTGATTTCTTCAAGAAACTGTTGAGACATGTTGTTCAGGTACTAGACAATTACATAATTATGCTACAAGGTAGCGTGATAACGTCGCTTCGATTATCCCCGTCTATGATCTCACATCATGTATGCGTCGCCGTTATACTTTCGGCAATTTCACGCCA
The DNA here is from genome assembly GCF_019649055.1 of Paramacrobiotus metropolitanus. Classification (NCBI taxonomy): domain Eukaryota; kingdom Metazoa; phylum Tardigrada; class Eutardigrada; order Parachela; family Macrobiotidae; genus Paramacrobiotus; species Paramacrobiotus metropolitanus. Next base: position 14,886 of record NW_026570437.1, on the reverse strand, counting down.
ACGCCCGCGAAGTGAACTTCGGGAACACGGTGCTGGTGCGGCGCAACACCGGTCAATGGTGGTTGGGCTACGTGCAAGATATTAACGGCGATCGCTTCTTCGTTGACTTCGACTCGACAACCGACCGCCCCGAGTGGATCCCTTCCCGACTTCTCTGGCCGCACAATTTCCTCCGTCAGACGGGACCTTCCTATCGGGGCCGATCCGTCCAAGTGGCACTGCGGGACAGCCACGGAGGCCCGATGGTCTTCCGGCCGGGGAAAATCACTCGCGGACTGTGTGACAATATGTTCAATGGTGTCCGCTTAGATGACGCTAATCCTGTCTGCATCGTCGATACGTGTCAGATCGTCGCGAAACTGCCGACCCCCAAGAAACCCAGTTTTGCCGAAAGCGGGACGAAATTCGTCTACCGAAAGCACGTCGTCGCCTTCAAGCAAGCGGAGTCATTGCGAGATGTGGCGTTGTTGCCGAAATTTGTGGGACGGGCGTGTCGCATCACGTTGGGTCCGGATGACACCGAGTGTGACGCGGACTGCCGTTTCACCCGGTCTTATGCTATTGGATCGGGGGACTCGAATTTCCACTGTCCCATGCACTTATCCCCGGCGTCCGCCACAATGTACTGGTTTGATGTGGGCTGTCGGGTGTTTGCGCGGGTGGACACGGGGACGGTGACGTTCGTCTGCGCCGAAATGCACCGCGACGCCGCTGTCGGACACAGTATGTTCTGGACTGAAGACGGTCTGAAGGAAGCGTGTGCGGAATGTCTCACTGCGCAGCAATCGAAGCTAGCGTCTGCTCCTAGGATTCTTAGTGAAGACGCCTTCCAATTGGGTTAGTGTAGGGTTGTGGATACCAAATGGTAACTGGTATTGTGGTACGGCTGATATACCACTTACCAGTGGTATATCCGGCAGGTGTGAAATGGTACGATTTATTACCAGATATACCATAAAAGGTTTGATATACCAAAAGGCGCATGGTAATATGTTACATAATTTATGGCAGAGCGAAATAAACGGAAAAGGTCACGGCGGTGTAAGACCGGCCGGTTTCGTAGTCTAATATGTGGTGTTTTACGGAAATGTGCATAAACGGCAACGAACGAGACGGCAATTGCGAGTCAGGAATTGTTATTGAAGGAAATCGGACTGTAATCCGAGGCAACTGTCGGAAAAGCACAAAAACATCGGTATAAAAGAGCAACAAGTGGAACGGTATATCAGATAACAGCATGTACGGGCATATCGCCCTTAACAATCAGAAAGCGCATTTCATGAGAATCGGCACATACTAAGTGATTCAGGCATTGGGCAAGGGAAAAGTAGCGAGCCGAGCATCAGGACAAAGTACATGTAACACTTCTCTCCATGAAAAGGACTGTCCGCAGTCCATAACTAATATAAGAAAAGCAGAAAAGCCAGTCAACCAGCAGTACGATAAAGCAGCTGTTTTTGCATTTTAAAATTTTCGAAACACATTCATGAAATAGCAAATAATAATATGCAAGTAATAGTTATACTTTATACGGTTAGAAGAAATACAGGTAATATAGCGGAATAATCTGAATTTTATTTTTGGAACGCTTTTAGGGAAAACCGGATTGAACCGAATTTTCATTTTATAAATGTTTTGGATTTTAAATTCTCTGACTCATTTTATAATAAATGCGGTTCAGTCGATGATATCTTTCGGTCGCTCTTGAACTTGAACTTTGATCAGCGGTTAACCGTACACCAAAACCATAACACCACACCGTATTTACGCAAATAAACAGACATTTCATTTCCTGAGGCAAAATCGACACAGTACAATTTATAAATATTAAGTCGCTGGTTTCAAACATTATTCATTCGCTTGTCTAAACACACGCCTCTTTTTCCCTTTTTTTTTTAATGCAGCTTTAGTGCATTCAGTCTACGATGCTAAACTCGTGTCTGGCTGGTAAAAATTTTTTTTCGTCTGCTGCAGTCGAGTCGCGCGTGTGCGATCTCGTACGAAATTTTGTTCTGTTTTTTTTTTCTCAGCAATTTTCAATGCTGTTGCTGACGGGTTTTGGTCAGAGGCATTACAGCAAAAATTTTTTTGCTGTTGCGGACAAGTTTTCTGCAGAGATTTCACAGCAGATGGTATTGCTGTTTCAGACAGGTTTTTGTACATCGATTCTAGACTGCGTTAGTTGAGGTAATTTCGAAGCATGTGAGCGATTCTTCATTCGCGTAGACACTGTGCAAACAAACTGCTGCACCAGCTTATCCGTTAACTATATTTTTTTAAAATTCCAATATCTAATTTTGCCCCAGAAAATTTCGATCTCAGTCTATTCACACAAACACCATGCGCTACCCATGGTTGTAATGCAGGTCGTTTAATCTGATCACGCACTGTTCGTTGTGAGGCGGTAATGACTGATAAAAATCGGCGACCTAAAGCTTCAGGTAGCGAACCGTATATAACTGGGTTCGCTGGAGCGAACCTTAAAATTACTGGGTTCCCGGGGATAGAAACGGGTTTATCTCCAAGAACTTTTTTTTTGAAATTCAAACGAAAATTTGACAATTCTCGAAGGAAATTTCCTGACCAATATTTTTGATAAATTTTCCACAAAAAATAAAGCGATGCTTTTACTGAAAAATTTAAGTAAAACCTGACCATGTTAAATTTGACGAAATACAAGCGAGAACCTGACTTGATTTGAATTGTCTTTGCAAAATATAAAAAACAAAATCGCATAAAATACAATATTTTTGAAATTTTGCAATAGAAATTTTTAAGAAATTTTAATTAATTTGCTGGCTGACTTTACATGAGCGGGAAAATAAGGCTAATGCTAAGCGGTTATACGCTGCTCACGGTCGGTGGAGTTCCGTACCGAACCGGTGCCAACTTCCGGCGCTGTTCCATCAACGCATTCCCAAAGGTCACCGTCGGTTCCATCCGTGTTCCGACCGTGTGCTCCGGGGAGGAGTCCTGGCGCCGATTGTTGATCCATCCGAGTCCTCAGCGGTCGTACGCGCATTGGCGTAGACGGGATCCTGTCGGACGGTGTCCGAAGGACGGTAACGCGGCGTCATGGGAATATCCACCGTCCGTGTGGGTACGTCCCGGGACGGGTTCCGATTGGGGGTTTCCGTAGCGGTCGCAGTGACCGCAATCGTTCCCTGCCGTCGAGGCTGAAAATCATACTGCCGGCGCGAACGCGGGCGGCAACAATCTAGAAGACAGCTGAGAAACGCGATTACCGTTCGGTAATACCGAACGCAAAATACCACAGCAATGAAAACGGTTATCGAAGTAAGCGAAATATTTAGAGACTATGCCATGTCATGGACTTCATTGTACTTTGAACATATTTTGGAGTAATTATGGTACTCAAATTTGAAATACCGGTCTCCAACATCAGGCCGGATAACTCGGCTGTTAAGTCGAGAAACCGAAAAGGATCCATTGACAAGGAGTCACCGAGAGTGTCTTCCAAGTTATCCGTCAGGAATTTGGCAGTATAATGCCAATGTGCAAGCGTTTTATGGAACGTGGGGTTTACAGGAGTCCAGGCACCGTCTTGGTAGCGGTAGAGAGTTCCGTGTATAATTACCACGGAGTGCCGATGGAGGCAAACTGAGTGCCTTTTGAGGGTTTCGCCGTCGAGGGCGATCGTGTATCCGCGATCGTCGTTTTCGGCCGCGATGTACGGATCTGGTCCGCATGTAGAGTACTTGACTCCGATGGTAACATTGACTTCCGTGCACTGGTAGATAGTCGCCGAATCTCCAAGAACTACGGCAGCCTGACATTTGGGAAAACCTAGTTTGCCTCCGACGACCACAGGGGAAAACTGGCTAAGTAGAATCAGACTTTCCATTTCCGTTCTGTCGGCCTGGCATTGCAACTTGTGCAGATGATTGAGGATTTTCATTTCTTGAAACGCGAAGAAATCCTCAACGTACTGAAGGTGGGACGATAGTAAGGTGGTAATTTCTGCCGAAAGATTTGCATTCAACCGACTTTGGATGCCAACAGGGGGGACGAGCCGGAGGGCGGATTCTCTCAGTGACGTTAGGACGATACCAAGCGTGGTAAAATTTTATGCGAAGTGTCGGATGGGAGCGGACATAATGAACAGATGCGCCTTCATCGCATGTTCGTTCCATTTTTTCTTCAACCGTAAAGCTGAGTTGATGTAAATGGTCCCGAATGTGGATCTCTCCTGATTTTAATTGGAACAACTGCCCCTCGCTGTCAAGAACCGTGTTAGCACGACACTTCGTATGGTTTTTGTCGGTAGTCCACACGTAAGTTACGTGTGGATGGACACTGGACTCGGAGAGAATAGACGAAGAAATTTCGCCAGTGGCGGACAGTACTGGACAGTCGTCACACGTGGTTTCGAGGGTCACGTTCTCTAAGAGACAGGTAATGACGTCAGCCCGGCGGTATTGGTTCCACCGGCGGTCAACCACAGGTATTGCGTCGTATACCCAAGTGCGTCCACTTTTGGTCATGGCGTTTCCACTGCATGTCTTTGTTCTGACCATGTCACGGCACTGATCAGCGGTTACCGGGAGTGCGACCTCAAAATTCTGGCTGTTATAGCCGCCGAAGAAAAAACCTTCTTGTATCGTGGTTTTCATAACCATCCGACAAGCGGAGCCGGAGAAAACTCGAGTAATGTTCTTATAGTCGAGAAGATAGTACTTCACGTCATGAGTTTCTCTGATGGGGCCGTCTAACTGCTCGCACCGGATTCGCGCAGAAAGGTCAGCGATTCCCACGTATTTACTCCGTGAGCAGTCGCATAGCGTAGTGTTCAGTCCGGAAGTACCCGACAAGGTACAGAGTAAAGAAGGACGGAAAGTGTCACAAAGCTGGGTAGACCAGCGCGCATGCGTTTTGCAGGAACTGGAGGCGGCGGTGCCTCGTTTTCTGGTCCTGAGTCATCGCTCGTAAGACCTTCCCGATTTCCTGGTTTAGCCGGAGCGTATGCGGGGTTGTGAACCGTAAGTCCCTTTCTCGATGGTTCTTCGTCCAAATTCACAGTTACAGTAGATTCCGCGTCGGAATCAGAATATGCTTCCAGAGGAGGTGGACTGTCAGAGTCCTTCCTCGCAGTAGAAGCGTTTTCCGTCATCGGAAACAAATGTGCGCAATGAGGACATATGTCGCTGACAGCGCATTCTGCGTGATATTTGTGGCCGCCAATACACTCCATCATCGGCGGAGTGCATTCTACCAATACCACTTCCGTACCGCAAACGCACATTCGGTGGCGGTAGACGGCTATGAGACATTGGGTACAAAGGAAGACGGGACGACCTTTCTGGTACAGGACGCGGGCATCTGTTGGTTTATTACACCTTCCGTTATTTTTCCGCGTTTCACAAAGACGAATGTTAAAGACGTCTGTCGTTCTAGATGAAATAACCATTGCGTCTTCTCGATCCCTGTTAAGGAGTACGAAGTCCTGACCGATCGCCCGGAGGGCATTGTTCGTAAAGCATTTGCAGTCAAAACTGATATCCGTATCATGGTACGCGACATGACAGGTGTGCTCCCTGGACGAAGTCGGAAAAATGCCAACATTAGGAGAGCTATGGATTGGTAAAACGGCATCAATGCTTTAAAAGCTATTGCCCTGGATTCATCATTGTGGGGATCAATGTTAGAAACTGATATATCAGCGGATGGTAGTGAAAATTTCGGCGATAGGTTTCGTAAGTGTCGGCAACTTCACCAAGGTTTTGCCGTAAAGCCATGCCCAGAGCCTTTTGTCAGTGGCGCAGAATCAGAATGCGTTGTTTTGGCATAGCGGAGTACTACACAGACCTGATCAGTTGGGTCTGCGTAAGAATTTTCCTCAACGATAAAAAACGAATGCGCAAAATCGTGAGCTATTCTGTTATTGAAATCCCGTTGCGCGTGCTCATAAGAGATTTGACCGGGAGGATACCCAAGATGTCGATGGTAAATTCTGGTCGTACTACAATGATCACAATGGTTGGGTTCTCGTGTACGGTGCCCTGCCTGACAAGTTTTAACGGTCAAATCGTTAGGATGCTGAAAGTAGCCGTCGGTAAACAACTCGTGGTTGGTGGCTTTATAAAAGCATTCCAGACAGAAGAAGTCTGGAACAAGCTTATTATATAAATAAAGACCGTAACGTTGAGCCCGATTGCTACACCTCACGATCGGTGCATTGAGCTCGGAGTAATTAATGGTCTGGGCATCGCACCGGCCGGGTCAGTGTTACACTGAAAGGTCAACGAAGGCGTCGTCATATCAAGTTGTGTCGTTGCGCATCTGCATGCGAAAGGTGCAGGAAAACCGCGTGTTAATCCGTAATTTCCTACGGCTAGCTTAGCCAAGTACAGCGAGGAAAGAACGGCTTGAGCGGTATATCTGTATCAATTTTGGAAGGGCACTTATGCAACTTGTAAATTCCGCAAGACGAAGATCGTCAAGAAAAGTATTGTTTACGGTTGTTATACGCTCGATTTCATTGGAATCCAGAAATGGTTCAAGATAACGTTTTAACACCTCCAATCGGGCGAACGAAAGCGCGCGTGCACTGGGTACTTCCGAAATTACAGTTGTCAAAACTGTTTGACGATTGGCAAGAGGGTGAAGCTCATTAGCAACACTCACGTGACAGAAATGGTCAAGTACGTACCGGTTGCCCAAAGTCGATGGGTTCAGACCGGTGTACCTGTAAACTGGTGCCTGACGGCCGTTGGGATCAACGCCCTACAACAAAAGAGAGAAAAGAATTAATTTTAGATAAATTAAAATACCAGCTGTCATATGAAAATAAACTACTTGTTTCTTTTTATTTTTTAAATTTTATTATCTTTTTATTTAATTTTAACCGATGATACATGAAAGAATAAAATATGAATGCTTATTTTTCTCTCTTTTGTTTTAGGCGGTCGAACGTCGAACCGTCTCCGTTCCGTTAGTTCCGGTTATCGGAACGTCAGGTGGGGTTGTGGACACTGGATCGTTTGTTTCTCGACCCTGTTCGAGATCCACATTATCCAAGTCTCTTTTCCCCTTTTAAGTGGTTCGGCCAGAACCGACTCAACGTACAGTGTGTCCAAGCGCTCGCTATAGTGGCGCAAACGCTGTACATGGACAACCTGAGTCTTCGGCCGACCACGAAGAGATTCAATTTCGTAATTAACTTCGGACACTTGAGAGACGATCCTCCAAGGCCCGTGCCAACAATTAGAAATTTTAGAGATAGGTTATTTTCAGGAGAAACAATTTCTTTTGGCGGTCCTTTTAAAAGGACCAGATCGCCAGGTGCAAAGGCGTGTTCACGACGGGTAACATTAAAGCGCGGAGCCGTCTTATCTTGCGCGTGATTCGCCATGAGGCCGGCAACCTCGTAAGCTACTTAGGTACGTCTGAATTTGATTTGGAAGCGTTTCATCAGGCTCTTCGAAACCAAGGTTTTCGCCAGGATTGATAATATTATCGATTGGATGAGTCGGGTTATACCCGTGCAACAATTCAAATGGAGAGACCTTAACCGTGTCGTTCACCATTGTATTCAAGGCAAAAGTTATCGGTATCACAAGGTCATCCCGGTTTCTATGTGTCGGAGACACGTAGTGCGCAATCGCTTTAACGAGAACACCATTTATCCTTTCGGTAAGGCCATCGGCCCTAGGGTTGTATGCCGTAGTCGTACGATGAGTAATGCGCGCTAGGCGCAACAAATGTTAAGAGACTTCCGGTGAAATGAGTCCCGAGATCCGTAAGGATCGACCTTGAGCACCATGTCTGGAAATAACTTGCTCGTACAAAAAATGTGCCGCGTTGGCGGCAGTTGCTTTCACGGGTCGCGCTTCGATCCACTTTGTCAAGTGATCGACGGCAACAATTATGTACCGGTTCCCTTTACTGCTCGGTGGGAATGGACCAACGTAGTCCATACCCACACATTCGAGGTTGACCGATTTTGATACGTTGCAGAAAACCATATGGTGGTTTTAGCGGTGGTTTCAGCACCTGACAGGAATGGCACGAAGAAATGTATTCCGCAACATCGTGGGCCATGTTCGGCCAGTAATATTTGAGATACAGAGCTTCGAAGCACCGGGTGATCCCAGGATGACCAAGATCATCGTGATACGCCCTTAAGAGAGTGACCTTTAGTGAACTAGGCACCACAATGAGATATACCGGATCGTTGCCGCGAAATACGATTTTATACAAATTTTCTCCTTTACGACGTAGTGCTGAATTCGCGTTCGAAATTTCGCGGTGTCGGTGGCACCGTTCAGGATTCCCAAAATCTTTTACAAATTCGTCAGTTCCTGTAGAGCAGGTAAGTCGACCGTTGAATCTGGTACGACTAGGGCGCAAATCTGCGGTAACGGTGGTGGTAAAGGTGATCGTGAGAGAAAGTCGGCTACGTTATTGGCACTTCCTTTTCGGTACTGGATCCTTATGTTGTATGGGCGCAAAGCCAGGATCAACGAGCGAGACGACCACTCGGGGTCGGCGTTTTAAACAAAGGAATTAAGAGTTATGGTCCGTCACTACGGTGAACGGTTTCGGACCTCCGAGGTAAAATGGAATTTGTCAGTAACCGACCAGAAAATAGCGAGGAGCTCCTGCTCGGACGTATGATAGTTCTTCTCTGCATCGGTTAACGAACGACTTGCGTAGGCAACAACTTTGAAACCATCAGCTTCGCGCTGTGTCAGAACGGCGCCCAGTCCATCGAGACTGGCATCCGTTTCCAGGACGTGCTCCTTTTCATTGTCAAAGTGGGTGAGGATTGGTTTTGTAATTAATGAGTTTTTATATCGTCAAAGCGAGCTGCGACGCAGCAGACCAATGAAACGTTGTGTTTTTCTTGTTAACTCGAGAAGCGGGGCGGCAATGCGCGAAAAATTTTGATGAATCGCCGATAATGGCTGGCAGCGCCAGAATCCTTAACGTCCCGGATACATGCAGGTACCGGACGAGCTAGGATAGCCTGAACGTTTTCCGGATCTGGGGCAATGCCCTGGGAATTTACCATATGACCTAAGAACTTTAGTTCCTTCTTCCCAAAGAAGCATTTGCCTGGTTTGATTTTCAGTCCGGCTTCTCGAAGCCGTTGCAAAACGATTTGAAGGTTTACTAAAAGATTTTGCCACGAGTCCGCATAAATTTCAACATCATCAAGATACAGTATTAAAATCTTTCCTTTGAGATCGCCCAGGACGCGATCCATCATGCGACTGAAAGTCGCAGGAGCCGTGCAATCAAAGGGCATTACTTCAAATTGGAAAACGCCGTCCGGCGTTCGGAAACAAGTAAGACTCTTGGATGAGTCATCCATCCTGATTTGCCAGTAGCCACTAGCCAAATCAAGGCTGGTAAAGTAACACGAATTTTAAGACTGTCCAAACAGTCGTCGATTCTGGGTAATGGGTAGGGATCAAAAATAGTGTCCTCATTCAAAAGCTTGTATGAAACACAAAATCTTAAAGACTCATCTCTTTTTCGTGCCAGTACCACATTGGCACATCGTTCTGAAATTTCGCATGGGCTGATCACGCCCTTTCGCAACATATCTTGGATCTGTCGAGTGATCTCGACTTTTGCCATTCCGCGAAACGCCGAAGCGGTTCCACGACTGGATTCGCTTCCGGTTTCAGAAAAATTCTGTGTGTCAACGTTACAGGTACCGAGGCCCTGATCGTCGGTCGGAAAGACCTCAGTAAAATCCATGAGCAAACGTACTAGTTCGTTCCGTTGTTCGACCGAAAGGTCACCATAATTTAATTTTTGAAAATTAATGTCTGAAACTTTGCCGCAATTGTGGTAGGACCAAAAGGTCATCAATGTCATCTGTGATTTCCGAATTATTCTTCATAAAACGCTTGAGGTTTTCCGGCAGTAACTCTTCCAACGCGACTGCACTATTCTGAATCTCTTGGTCCGGAACCTCGAGGGTTCGCGTTTCTGTAACAGCTCTATTGGCATCCCTGATCCCGAAATTCTCTGTAACGGGTTCCTGATGCTTAGGGATTGTTTTCTCTTCGACCTCAAGGTTAATTAGTTCCTGATTCCCTGCTACCTCAGTGGCAGGTTCCTGGTCTCCGGACTCGAAACCTCCGGGACCTCTAGCTTGAATTCTTTTGAATGCCAGTGACCTCGGTGACCGGTTCTTGGGTCTCCGGGATCGAAATCAGGACCTCAACCTGACCTTTCAAACTTCTTTTGTTCTCGTTGCGCTTAGCAACCCAAAATTGAAAACTTTTCACGATCGGCTAATGCCCTTATCATACTATCTTGTCTCCTTCCTTCCCACCTTGGGAGGAACCTGCGTCAACAACTGTAACCCCTCGGGGCTTGCGGGATCTGTACGATCAGGTGCCCTCGCCGTTTCCGGAAACTGTTCCGCCAGCAGAACAGCCTGGGAAACTAAGTTCGTAGGTGCGGCCAAACCTGGGCTCGCCTTCTTTCTGAGCTCGCCCGGCAATACGGGTTTCTCAGACGGGTTCTCCGTTAGTATTTCTACGGCAACTCGCTTGCCTGTCTGCGGACCATCTCGTGGGTCGGATGGACCGTGTAGAAGGTAAATGGGATTATTAAAACCGGCTTCCCATTCCTTCATCCTGACCATTATCCGGGTTTGCAAGGCCCGGAAAACAGTAATAAAGCAAGGGCAAGACTACAGAATCATTACGCAGTGTTTTAGAATGAAAATCAATCTGAAATCCGTGTTTGATTAAGGTAATCAATTCCGATTAATACCTCAAAGGGTGCTTGGGTTATAACAAATAATTCACATGGTTGTACTTGGCCCAAAACTTCAAGATAGACATCAATCTTTTTATTTAATTTACGTTGTGATGTTATTGTGGAGACGTATGGGCCATCAGTATCTATTTCCAAACCATTAAGTTTCGTAAAACCTTCCGTAATTAATGAAATCCTGAGCCGGTATCGAGTATCGCCCGGCATGATATATTATTCACACGAGCCCGACAGATAATTGGACCTACTTCACTATTTTTATGGGGATTTATGATGAAATGGTCTGTGCGTGCGTCGGTACCACGCACAGACCTATTCAGTTTAAAGAAGCGGTCGTCCATCGGGAGCTGTTCCCATGGATCCGCCTGAAGGTTACTGTGATAGAAAACTCGTGTCGGATTTGCAGCTGTACCGGCTGCCGGAAAAACTGGCGGGAGCTGTGGTCGAGCGGGTTGCTGACCACCTGTAATCATAGGGACAGGTTGGGCTGGACCCACAGCGGGATAAGCATTAGACGGGGGTGGCGGTCCGTAAGAACCGCGAGCTACTGCGTTGGCGTAGGTGCCTCGACCTCGACCACGACCGGTCGATCCACGGTAATTCCGACTTTGTGGGTTTTGCCAGCAGACGCTTTGAGATGGCCTGCCTTCCCACAGTAATGACATTTACGAGATTCGCGCTGCCGGGTGTCGCGGCGTTGACCACCGGCTTCCAACTGGCTAAGCCTAGCGCGAATAGCTTCCATCTCAGCTGGATCAGGCACCGCAACATCGACTCGTACGGCTTTTGCTGCTGCGTATCGGTTGGGGGCGGAAAGTTTCCGTAGGACTGTGTCGTCCGTTTAACCGTTTCGGTTTCAACCCAGGCGGTCGGCGTGAAGGTCCCACCAGCTTCAGGAAAGGCTAAACGTTGCCTATATTTATAGGCGCGCGATATATTCTTCAGTCGCTCGAGAAAATCTGTGGTATCCTCGATCTCGTCATAAACGGAAACGATTTCTGCTTTTAAGCCATCAGGCAAACCTTGGAAAAGGTGTAATATCAAATCATCAGGGAAGCGTTAGGATTACGCGTCGTCACAATACGCGTAATTCGCGTGACATACGCGAGAGGTCATCAGTTGAAAGCATTTTCAAACTGGTGCCTTCGAGTCAAAGTCGATGGGATTTTTCCCAAAGGTCTCTTTAAGAGCCTTCTTCAAATCATCCCAGCTATTGTCATCAGGACGATTGACAAACCAATGGAGGGCGTCGCCCCTGAGACAAGCTCGAAGACAGCTAAGTAACTGTCCTGACTTCCACCCGTAAAGGGTTCCCTGTGACTCATATTCAAGAATAAAATTATCGACATCCTCAAGAAAAGTCCCGTGAATTTCGGCAGGTCCCGAACTATTAGGGCCCAGCTGAAAACCTTTTTCTGCTGGCTGATTATCGTCATCAGCGTCGCCTGGCGCCATGGCCTTTGCTGACTTTTATTTGCTCTACGAGGTTTCCGGTTTTGTTTACGTAGTATCGAAAGGCGACCTTTCAGTTCGGTCCAGCTTAAATTTTGATTCACAGCGGACCGGAGAAGGTACCCTGTGGGCGAAGGCGATAGGGATTCAATTCTCGGGTCAAAAGGTATTGCCGAATGAACACTCAGATCAGGTGATTCATAAAGCTGTGTTGTGTAGATCTGCTTGATCAACCGTGTGGGGGTCGGAGTCCGAAGACGACTCTACGACGTTCCCAGGAAGGGTTGGCTCTGGCTTCTTGTTTCGATGCTTGAGCAAAATTTATCAACCGTGGAATGGGAGCTATACTCCGATCCAGGTTAAATCAATCTTATTAACACAATTTCAAACGACGGGTAGGGCCATGACACAAAAAGTAGTAGAAAACAGGAAATGGGTTTGGTACCACGATTGTTCAAGAAGAAATTATCGGACCGATCGCTGAATACAGAATTGGTAAAAACAGGCGCAGCTGACTTATCAGTTTTGTCATCCGGCTGCGCACAACAACAGCCAACAATCTTGGTAAGAATCTTTACCAGAAAACATAACAGGATGATTCATCCCGAGTAACGATTCTCTTATTTTAATATAGAACGGGTCACGTTTTGGAAAAATAAAGTTCATCTGATAACATACATGTTGAATACTATGTGCAGCATAATATTTATGCTGTTTAAATGGATACGTACAAAAATAAAACGTAGCTCTATAGAGCATAACCGGAAAATATGAATATTATTTGCAAGAAGAAGACAAAAATAATAAAATGAAATCCAGAAAACTGTAAATAAATTTCCGAATGATGAAACCACATCAAAAGAAAAGAGAATCTTACAATCGATGCGGATTTTGTCGATGCGCATTAACCAACAACGTGTTACAGCAGGGACACACGGTTTCTGTTATATACTGGAAAACATAAAGGTCACTCAGGTTTTGTCGAGGCGCAACTAAATGTGCTCTCCTGGACTCAAGGACAATACAATGGACAAACAAAACTTTTGCATCATTGCTGAAAATGGTAGTACAAAAATCTGCGAATTCATCAACATCATCACTTTCTTTTGTCTGCCAAACGCTGTGAATTATTCGGCCCGTATGATCACGTGAAACAGTTTTATATGTGAATTGCATTTCACAACAGATTATTGAAAAGAAAGAGATAAAGAATATGTCGATTTATTCCAATGCAACAATGAAATTCATACATAAGAATGTTTACAACAAGGGCACGTTGCCTCAGCAATATATTTTTGTATATACGGATCCGTACTTTTCTCACGTACATTAATACCGCTTCCGATGGGGTTGAATGTCACGTAATCAATTAATAATGCCTCAGGATTATTTTCAAAAGGTATCACAAAAGGAATCAGCTTCTTCGTCAGCGTGATTTGCATTCGAAAAAACGCCAGTAGATTACGCCATCAGATGTACGGCGACAAAGAACTTTATAGTCGAATAACATTTCTTAAAATGTCTGAAAGAAAGTAAAGAAATGCCGACAATGATTTTCATGAAAAGAGAATGTACGCAATAAAGACGATTGAAAATCCAATATTGAAATATTAAAATACGGAGATTAGTGATTTATTCTACTCGGGAATTTGCAGCACATTGCGCATACCAAGCGATACCAAACGATCAACAATATCCTGAACAAGAGAATCCGTAATAGGCATTTTAAATAAAATCCTGTATCTTCGTATCCAAGTTTCCACTCGACATACAATACAGTCGAATTTTGAATAAACAGATTATTGCAAAATGCCGTAGTTCATATTATTTTGGAACGAATAAGTCTGCGACGATTGTATATACACCTGATTATTCGCTGCTGAGATAATTCATATACCATATTTAAATTTTATCACGAACGATGCATAATTAATAAGCGGGATAAATTATAACAAACATTCCGACAATAGTCAAAAGTACACAACAGTATTACAGCATATACATTACGGCAGAATATCTGACATCACTTGATGCATTGACTCTAACGTTCCAATGAACGTAAGTATGGTATATTCAAATATACCACTGGCAAATTAGCGTTGGTGAAAAATTAATTTATTTTAAAATTAATAACTGGTGCAACTTACAATACGGTGTTGCGCTTGATCCATCGTAGAACTGTGAACGCGGGAAAACGGCTTCCGTAGACGAAACGTAAGGCGGCCGGGTGGTCAGTTAACGGAATAACGATGCCGTAAATACCGATCGCACGCGACTGTAGTAACCGACAGGTGGCTTCTCAGTCGTCGGACCAATTTACATAATTTATGGCAGAGCGAAATAAACGGAAAAGTCACGGCGGTGTAAGACCGGCCGGTTTCATAGTCTAATATGTGGTGTTTACGGAAATATGCATAAACGGCAACGAACGAGGCAACATTGCGAGTCAGGAATTGTTATTGAAATCGGACTGACCTGTGACTGTCGGAAAAGCGCAAAACATCGGTATAAAGAGCAACAAGTGGAACGGTATATCAGATAACGGCATGTACGGGCATATCGCCCTTAACAATCAGAAAGCGCATTTCATGAGAATCGGCACATACTAAGTGATTCAGGCATTGGGCAAGGGAAAAGTAGCGAGCCGAGCATCAGGACAAAGTACATGTAACA